>NC_057935.1:5082681-5165181 GCF_018555375.3 Anguilla rostrata | reverse complement strand
AGCAGGGGGGGGGCTACACCTCAGGCTCAAACCCCTCCACCGCGGAACTGCAGCTGTTCCCTCTCTCACCGACGGCAGGTCGCCGCTCCGGTTCTCGCGTGGTTCTGTGGTCCGGCGGTTTGAACCTGCGGTTGAGAGTCCCGCTAACGCTACTGCAATTAGCGCTTTGTGAACATGAGGAGAGTAACGTCTACTAGTGATGTCTGCTTCACCCACAGAGCTGAAAGAGGGAGTGCGGGCTAACCACGTAAAGCGACGGACTCTCTGCTAAATGAAAAAGTCCATGCCCTGTGTGTGGTACCGTAAGCACGGCAGCGGTGTAAGAACACAAGACGGCCACATGGTGGAGCTCACGCACTTCCAGCAGGTGCAGCGCGGAGGTGAGCTGTGACACGCTCACAGACACACGGTTGCACAATCAGTTTGAGTGATTGAGCATTATCTGCTTTTTTTGTTTGTTTGGTTTTTTTTTTTACACATATCTGTGCGTGCACGTTTGTGGGAATGTGTTTGCGTATGAGTGTCAGAATGTGCTGGATTATGGATGTGTGTGTGTGTGTGTGATGAGTGTTTGCTTATAAGTTGCATAAATTACATCACATTACTGCCATTTAGGAAACGCTCTTATCCAAAGCGCCTTGCAGTGGATACGTGACTGCGCATGTTATTAGCTGAGTGTATAGTATTGTGGCTGACTCTGGGACACTGTGTGTGTGTGTGCGCGCCCGTGTGCGTGTGTGTGCCTGTGTGTGTGTGTGTGTCTGTGCGTGCGTGCATGCGTGTGCGTGGGTGCATGTGCATGTGCGTATGCGTGTGTGTGTGTGTGTGTGTGTGTGCGCGCCCGTGCGTGCGTGTGTGCCTGTGTGTGTGTGTGTGTGTGGGTAACCGTCTCTCACTTGAAGAAGGGCACTGCCACGGCGTTCTCGTTGAAGTAGTCGTTGATGTAGGTGGTGAGCAGCCGCCTGTCCCAGTCGTCGGTCACGTGACCCCCGTAGTTGACCCCGGCGATGAGGTACTTGAGGGCGTCCCAGGGGACCTCCTCATACTCGTCCAGGTAGAGGCTGGTGAGGTTCTCACTCACCTGTGGGGGGGGGGGGGGGTTAACACCATGTTAGCGTAGCAGAGAGCAGCGGCTCAAAGCCCAGCACTTCACACAGAATAAAACATTTTTTAAATACTGACATGACTCAGCTGCAACCTCTTCTTTATATTTTCCCCTCACGATACTTCCATTCTCCTCTTCTTCTCATCCCCCTCTCACCCCCCTCTCTCTGTTCCATTCATTTCATTCAACTCAAACAGCTTTATTGGAACTGTGTATTTTGTGTTACCAAAGTTTAACAAGTAATAAAGGCAAACAGTGATCGATGTCCTCTTTCTCTCCTCCCTCTTCCCCCTCCCTCCCCTCTCTCTCCCTCCACCAACTTATCTCTCCTTTCCCCCATCCCCTCCCCCTCCCTCCTTCTCTCTCTCCCTCCACCTCCCTCTCTTTCTCTCTCCCTCCTTCCCTCCCCCTCTTCCCCTCTCTCTTCCCCCTCCTCCCCCTCCTCTCCCTCTTCCCCTCTCTCCCCCTATCTCTCACTCTCTCTCCCCCTCCTCCTCTTCCCCCCCGTCCCCCACCCCGGCACCTCGAAGTCGGAGTCGTTGAAGCCGTAGATGATGTTCCAGCCCAGCTGCAGGAACTTCTTCCTCTCCAGCAGGACACTGTGGAAGAAGCAGAGGGCGAAGAGCAGCTTGCGGTACAGGGGGGGCCGCGTGCAGCGGCTGAACTGCGCCTCCGTCACCAGCTGGTACAGCCGCTTCATGTTGGACTTGATGCCCTGTAGGGGGAGACAGAGAGCGCGGAGGCGGCGGGGTGGGGTGGGGCGGGGCAGGGGGTGGGGTGCGGTGGGGCAGAGGCAGCAGGGTGGGGTGGGGTGGGGCAGAGGCAGCAGGGTAGGGCGTGGTGGGGCAGAGGCACAGGGTGGGGTGGGGTGGGGTGGGGTGCGGTGGGCGGGTAGGCAGAGCAGCAGGGTGGGTGGGGTGGGGTGGGGCGGGGTGGGCAGAGGCAGTCGGGGTGTCAGACAGAGCAGCTGCAGCATCAAAAACAAACACAGGTGTCAGTCACAATGCACCCCAGTGTCATTATTATATAAGCTCAGCATGGTGTGTGTGTGTGCATATAAGAGTGAGTGCACGCGTGTATATGTATGATTGAGTGCGAAAGTGTGTGTGTATATGAGTGAATGAGTGCGTGTGTGCATAAGTAAGTGAGCATGTTTGTGTATGAGTGAGCGTGCGTAAGAGTGTGTGTGTGTATGAGTGAGTGAGTGTGTGTGTGTGTGTGTATGCATAAGAGTGTGCGTGTGTATGAGTGAGCGTGCGTGTATGAGTGTATGAGTGCATGTGTGTATGAGTGACCGTGTGTGTGTATGAGGGAGTGCACGTGTGTGTGTGTTGTTGACCTTGGGGGGCTCGGTGGTCATCTTGATGCCAGCCTGCAGGATGGCGATGGGGAACTCGGGGTGGGGGGAGGAGCTGAGCCACAGGCGGAAGTCTGGGTGGGGCTCCTCCACCTGCAGCTGCTCCACCAGCTTATCCAGCTGCGGCATCCAGGACAGGGACAGGTGACAGTTAGCCAGGAACACCCAGTGACCTGAGAGAGGGAGGGGGGAGAGAGAAGGAGAGAGAGAGAGAGGAGAGATTACCATTTTAATGCTTGGCGCACAAACACTTTATATAGGCCGGTGCATTTTTTTCACCACTCCCGCAGTCACTGGTACCTCACATATTTAACATATTTACTGGACAGCTTTTCTGAAAGGGCAGAGATAGAGGGCCCCTTACAGAAATGGAATATACGGAAAACATATTGAAATCAAGATACTGCAACACTTGACAATATACGGGAAACATATTGGTAACAATTTGAGATACTGCAATACATATTTTTTTAAATAGTCAGCCGTGATTATTTGGGGAGAATGCCTCACCGCTCTTCACCCCCTCTTTGATCATGCGGGTGGCGATGGGGGCCTGTCCCTGCCCCAGCGAGAGGGCGTGGAAACGCTGGGCCATGCCCGAGCTTTCGGCCAGGTGCAGCAGCGCCCCCGTGGGGTCCACGCCTGGGGACAGCACGAAGATCAGGGGCGTCCTGGTGGTGGAGTCCTCCACGACCTGGCCGGGGGCGGGAGGGACACGGGGACATGAGTCCAGACCTGGCAAACTTCAAACAACCTACAGCGCAAGGACATATGTCTAGACCTGGCAACCTTCAAACAACCTACAGCGCAAGGACATATGTCTAGACCTGGCAACCTTCAAACAACCTACAGCGCAAGGACATATGTCTAGTCCTGGCAACCTTCAAACAACCTACAGCGCAGGGACACAAGTACAGAGCTGGCAACCTTCAAACAACCAACAGCGCAGGGACACAAGTCTAGTCCTGGCAACCTTCAAACAACCAACAGCGCAGGGACACAAGTCTAGTCCTGGCAACCTTCAAACAACCAACAGCGCAGGGACACAAGTACAGAGCTGACAACCTTTCAAACAACCAACAGCGCAGGGACACAGTCTAGCCTGGCAACCTTCCACAACCAACAGCGCAGGACACAAGTCTAGTCCTGGCAACCTTCAAACAACCAACAGCGCAGGGACACAGTCTAGTCTGGCAACCTTCAAACAACAACAGCGCAGGGACACAAGTCTAGTCCTGGCAACCTTCAAACAACCAACAGCGCAGGGACACAAGTCTAGTCCTGGCAACCTTCAAACAACCAACAGCGCAGGGACACAAGTCTAGTCCTGGCAACCTTCAAACAACCAACAGCGCAGGGACACAAGTACAGAGCTGACAACCTTTCAAACAACCAACAGCGCAGGGACACAAGTCTAGTCCTGGCAACCTTCAAACAACCAACAGCGCAGGGACACAAGTACAGAGCTGGCAACCTTCAAACAACCAACAGCGCAGGGACACAAGTACAGAGCTGGCAACCTTCAAACAACCAACAGCGCAGGGACACAAGTCTAGTCCTGGCAACCTTCAAACAACCAACAGCGCAGGGACACAAGCACAGAGCTGACAACCTTTCAAACAGCCCCGAGCTCAGGGACACCAAGCTCATTAACCCTGGAGGGGTGACAGAAACTTACTCCGGAATTTGTCATGGGAAACACAATCAATAATAAACACTAGTCTTGCAATGAGGGGACAAACTACCTCCCTCACTACATACTGTGGGCCAGAGCCTGTGTAGCAATGGCTGACATTTTGGCTCCTTAGTATAGCAGCACTGTGACAGGGCTTGTGTAGCAATGGCTGACATTTTGGCTCCTTAGCATAGCAGCACTGTGACAGGGCTTATGTAGCAACGGCCCACATTTTGGCTCCTTAGTTATACATCCGTTAGTGAAAGCACTGCAGCACTGTGACAGGGTTTGTGTAGCAACGGCTGACATTTTGGCTCCTCAGCCACACATCCGTTAGTGAAAGCACTGCAGCATCGTGGCAGGGCTTGTGTAGCAATGGTTGACATTTTGGCTCCCTTGCGCTGCAGCACTGCGACCAGGCTTGCGTAGCAGCGGGACTCACGGCCTTCATGTCGAGCACGGGCGGCTCCACGAAGCGGGCGCCCAGGTTGTTGATGATGAAGGAGGTGACGCAGAAGGAGACGCGGTCCTGCCGCAGCGAGCGCACGATCAGCATGCGCTGCAGCTCGGAGCACGAGTTCTCCCACTCGCCTGAACAGAGACAGAGAGAGAGGGATCCACGTTAACAGAACAGCGCCACCCACAGGTAAGGAAGACTGCTGGAGGACCTCCCACTGACTTGAAAGAAACATACCATGGCATTCATATGATCAGATGTACACATATTTATAAGCTACATTATTACCGATCCTGTGCTAACATCATGACACACAGGCCACACACAAGCCCACACACACACACACATACACACGCCACACACACCACACACACGCCACACACACACACACACGCCACACACACCACACACACGCCACACACACACACACACACACACACACACACACAACACCACCAACACACACACACACACACACACACAACACACACACACCACTCACACTCACACACACACACACACACACACACTCACTCACCGGGCAGAGCGGCGATCTCGGGCTCTGCGCTGGTGTACCACTGCTGCCAGTCTCGGGGGTACTGCTCGAATGAGCTCATGAGCCCGTGGAAGTTGCCCAGCTTGTCCAGCTCGGTGATGTTGTCCCAGTTAGCATCTGACAGCCAGCCGCTGCACGGGTTGTCCATCTGTCCTTCCTTATCCAGGACCTGGGGGGGGGGAGGGAAAGAAAGAGAGAGGGAGAGAGACAGACAGACAGGTGAAAGCAGGTGATTAGCTCAGTGGCCTGGCGGTGTGATGTGTGGCAATGCACTGCATTTGATTGGTTTGAGTGTTTGAGAGAGAGGGGTCTCTCTTACTGGGGTGCTGTAGGCCACAATGTTACACACTTTTCCCGACTCCCAAACCCAAGACTGTGCCCCCCCCAGTACCCACCAGCCCCCCACGCAGGAAGAAGCTGTACTCATCCATGTGCAGCTTCCCGGCCACTTCCAGGATCTTGGTGCACATCTGGAAACTGAAGAGCAGCTTGTGCCGTTCGAAGAGCCCGCGACAGGTGTACCTGTGTGTGTACATACACACAGTACGCTCACACAAGCATCTACGAGCAAGGGAAACATACCTGTACACAGTGTAGAGGGTGTACCTCTACACAGGTAGGGGTGTAGGGGGCGTACCTGTACACAGCGTAGGTTCTGTAGGGGGACGTACCTGTACACAGTGTAGGTTCTGTAGGGGGGCGTACCTGTACACAGCGTAGGGGTGTAGGGGGCGTACCTGTACACAGCGTAGGTGTGGTAGGGGGGCGTACCTGTACACAGCGTAGGTGTGGTAGGGGGGCGTACCTGTACACAGCATAGGTGTGGTAGGGGGGCGTACCTGTACACAGCGTAGGTGTGGTAGTCGTTGAGGTGTTCGATCCTCTCCTCCAGGTTGGGGCTGCGCTGGCTCTTCTCGATGCTCAGGTTGAACAGGTCGATGTAGGCGTCCAGGGAGAACTGGTACATGGGGTCCATCCTCCCCATGTCATTCAGCACGAAGAACAAAATGGAGGCCCGCTGGGCACACGGCCGGTAACCCTGGGGATGCACGTGCACACGCACACACACACGCACACACACACGCACGCACACGTGCACAGACACACACACACACACATAACACGCACGCGCACACACACACACACACAAGCGCAAGCACACACACACACACACACACGCAGAACACACACACACACAAGTGCAAGTGCACGCGCACACACACACACAGATATATTATCATGTTGTATTTAAAAGCCTGTACACCTGTATTCTGTCATTAGTTCCCTCAGCCCCTAAGCAGCTCGTTATGCAGCTCTTTCGTTCGCCCCTCCCTCCCCGCTCACCTCCCTGGCCGTGTCGATCTCGATCTCTGTCTGCTCGCTGGTCTCCAGCTGTTCTGTCACCTCATTGGCCGTCACCTTGGAGGTCTGCAGTGTGTTAACCAACTGCACGTCGTCCAGAAGGGAGCCTGTTGCCTCGTTCAGCAGCCTGGACGACACCGCAGCAGACACACACACACACACGTGCACGCACACACACGCACACACACACACACACACACGTGCAAGCACACACACACACACACACACACACGTGCAAGCACACACACACACACACAAGCGTGAGGAAAAAAGACATTGGTTTGTCAGTAAAAGAAAAAGAAAAAGAAAAAAAATGGAAGCCAAGCACACTAGGCGGCAAACTCAGAAGAGGGAGGAGCTCTGAATGAAATGAACACACTGAAGAAAACAAGCTAACAGAGCAGCACACAGGCCTGGTACCACTGGTAGAGCTGGGTATCAGTTTGTGCATCAATTCAAATCATGATTTTAGGGTACATATGGCATATATCGCAAAATGAAACATCGCAATACAATATCACTCATTATACTACTTCAATATATATCAACGTATGAACAAAAGGAAAAATCGCCAAAATACATGAATGCAGAACCCTAAAAAGTTTGACCACCTACTGTGCTGATTCAAACACAATAAACAACTGAAATGAATTATGTTCAACTTAAGTGGCTTTGGAATGTGCAGACTATGAGCACCGAACAATACAGCTAATAAAATTCAATAAGTTGCAAATAAGCCGTATTAGAAATGAATCAATGTTGTAATCAAATGTATTCATGCAACTGTACTGGCATTCTTTCTCAAAACAGAATTTAATCAAAGTTTGTTTCAACACAGTTTGTTCTGAAAGCAAAGGGAATTATTGGCTCACATTTTAATATTAGAAGTGTCACACCAAAGACAACTTTTTTTCCAAAACAACTGGAAAAATCTTTCATCTGCTTTTTCCGTTTATCTGTGGCTTGGCTAATGAAGACAGATTCTGTTAGTTTAAACAGTCTTAACTGCCTCCAAAAATGTAAGTAATTAATCTCTTTGTGGTGTCTTTTTGGATCCTGAAAGAATGTGATCGGGATGAATCAGTGATGCTCATGGGAGATTTCAGCTTCAGCTGAACGAAGATGTGAAATGTAAAGGATGCACAGGAGGTCACATTTGCCAGGAAATGGCTGCCATTTAATGTCTAAGTCTCCAAGGTCCACCATTTACCTAAGAAGGGTCCGATTATGAGCACGAATTGAAAAATGTCAAGTGGGATCAATTGCTGTCCTCCAACGGCCTGAAAGATGACGGTAAGACACGAACGTCGACACTCGAGCAGCGAGAGAAGGAAACATCCAGGAATTCCATAATTAAAAAAAGGAACACAACCGTGGTCACATGACGTATGACAGCGGTGGATGAGAAACAGGCTTCGCTCAGAGAGTCTGGATTAAACCCGCGACCGCACTAAGGGGCAGAGAAGTGGTGGGATGACTCCAGAATTAGCCACAGCCAACTTAATTATCAACATCAGAAGGTAAAGAGGTAAAATACAACAGTTCACCAATCTGGAAAAAAAACATCAATATTTTAAATGAGTAAGGAACCTGGCTACAAGAGACATCGCCCAAAGCAATTCTACAACTACAACAGTTTCTGACCAGGTTCCTGCTACTGAAAAAAAAAAGTGATTGAAAGCATATGTTCCTTGAGGAACTCCAAAACCAAACATTTATTTAACCTGGAAGGAACATTCCTCAAAGATACAGTGACATTCTAAGAGCCCATTCTGACTTCTCACATTCTGATAAATGAATCTCTACAGAAAGTTGACCTTACGGATGCATGAAAATCCGCAAAATAACCGAGTAACTCCCTATTTTTGAATCTGGCGATTGTTCCCGAAGCAAGTAACTACAGACAAATCAGGATGCTGCCAGTCATCTTAAAGTAGTCACGCAACTGGCCATTCATTTACAAGCAATTTCCCATCACACTTGGCTTTGGAGCAAATTACTCTGCAGTTGCTGTTCCTTGGATTACATTAAGAAGATTAAGTCTAAAACAGACAAAGGGGGAGAGTTGTTGGCTGGTAGTGTGGCATTTTATCAATTACGTAAAGCTTTTGATTTAAGTTTAATATGTCTTTGAATGCGTTATATTATGTGGGTTCACACTTAAAAGATAGTAAGATGTAAAAGATACGGGAGATGTAAAAGATACGGGAAAATCACAGGCAAACCCTCGCAGTGTACTTCTAAGACAGCACTGTGTGTGCGTTTGAGTTAATCCTAACGCGAACACGTTCAAAAGCAGCTTGACCTTGAAGGCCTCGGGACAAAACATCTGGCCCCTGTGCCCCGCACGCGACAACAGCAGGGCCTCCTCACGGACCGTTCGTTAAACCAGAGAGCCGGAGACACGAGGAGAAACGGCTTTCTCTGCTGTCGCAAGATCCAAACACGACGGTGAGACACAGCTGTATAAGATATCGTCCAATCATCAGACGGCTGGGGAGGATGTGAGATGTGTGGGACGCGGGGAAGAAGGGTTTATAGCTCTGGGGCTTCCTCCTCTCGCGCGTTACAGCCGACCGGCGTCGAGTTAGTCAAACAGAGCGGAGCGCCACCCGACGCGTCCGCCACCGCCGCTCTCCCGCAGATTACACGCCGCTCGCTCCTTTCAGCGTCTGCGCCCGGGTCTTACGTACGCTGCTCTGCATTCTGTTTCACCGTCTCAGAGTCTGTAATCAGCCTGGAATATTACGAATGACGACTTCTATGTGATTGATTGATGAGAGACAGAGGATAGATAGATGACAATAGTGCATTAATCCCTCATATTCCCTCTGATGAAGAATCATACGCCGCAGAAATATGCTGCCTTGGTTGAAAGGGTATCTGGTGAGAGGGTTTCAGGTTAGCAGGTTCTCTCAGTACCTGAGAATCTCATCCTCCAGCTCCTGCAGTTTTCTCTTGCCGGTGGCGATGTTGATCACCAGGGAGTCCTTCTGCTCCTCCAGCTCCGGACGCTCCTTCCTCACCACGATCCCCAGAAGCTGGGCTTCCAGACCCTGATACGCACACCGTCAGACCATGAGACACAAACCCTGGGCCTCAATCAACATTTGCTTTTAATGTTGACATATACAAGAACGTGGTCCTTTTTTAATGATTTAAAAACATTTTTTGCAGATGGCTCAGAACTATAGAATAAAAAAAAATTACCCTTGCATATAACATAAGGTTCTCAAAGATAAAAGCAAACACACACATACACACACGCACACAAGCACACAGAGACACACACACACACACACACACACACGCACACCATGCCTCCAGGAGCAGAGCTAACGTTCTGACCTGCTCCTTGACCGCAAAGTTGACGATGGTGGTCTTGGTGGAGATCTCAGGCGTGTAGTGCGGGTTGGACAGCTTGGTGGTGATGTAGAAGCGGAACTCCGGGCTGTACTCCACCTCTTTATCCCCCAGCTTCATCAGCAAACGCCCCCCTGCAGCACAGACAGGTCAAAGGTCAGAGGCCAGGTGTACAGAATACACAAACCTGGGGGGGTGTTTTGAGGAGAGTCGTGTCGGTGTACAGAAACAAAAGTGAGTGTTGAGGGTCAGAAATGCTAGCGTTTGGGGTTATCAGGTTTAGGGGGACACTAGAGTTTGGGGTTATCAGGTTTAGGGGGACACTAGAGTTTGGGGTTATCAGGGATCGGGGGGGAGCTCAGCGGGATCGGGGGCGGAGGGTGTTGGTGCTGACCGACGCGTTTCAGGGACTTGTTGAGGATGGGCGCCAGGGAGGGATCCAGCTCCTCCTGCACGTTCTGCAGAAGGACGGGCGAGCCGAACTGCACGGCGTTCTCCAGCGTGCGCAGGAAGTCCGGCATCTGCAGGTCGATCACCTTCAGGCCCTGCGGGAGGGGGGGGGGGGTGCGGGGGTGGGGGTCAGCGAGCTGTCACAGTCCGACATTTCGAAACGTGTCCCGAAATGCCACCGTTCACCCGCGTTGTTAGAGAGCGTTTAAAGGTCTGCTCCGCTCCCATCAGCTCAGCAGAGCTGGAATTCGCGAGAAAAGGTCAGCGCTCTTTGAAAAAGAGCAAAACGAGAATGCCGGGAACAAAGACGGAGGGAAACTGACAAGGTCTACGTGAGCGCCAAGCACAGCGACCCGGAGAGACTAAATGCTAATAACAAAAAAAACGCCCGGGCGTACTCCCTGCCTCAGTCCCACTCCGGGTAAATGCACCCGCACATCACGTTATTACACTTCAGTCTACGACTGCTTGTATGCACAAATAAATGTATCAAACCGGGTGGAAATAAACTATATTCCAAAAAAAAAAATCAATGCACAGAGAATGGTTGTCAGGATTAAAACCTACGGATGAAAAAGTTACATGGAGAGAAATACATGTTGAAGGGACGGGACAAAGGGCTGTTTTCCAAACGGCGCAGGGCATGTTGTGAGCTATGACACTGAGTGAAATGGTATTTTCGTCACGGACCAACGGAAATGTACATCTACCCCAACTCACCCGTTCCGATTCCATGTTCTTGATCCACTTCAGTGCCTGTCCTTGAGGGTCCACCATTAGCGGCCATCTTAGGGGGAAAAAAACACACAGAAAGAAAGAGTCGGTCGGAGGGAGCTAGGAAAGAGAAGTTCAAAGAGAAACTCCAAATGGTGCACGAAGGCCAGCAGCAGAATTTTGGATCTGTGACCAACTACAGCAGCGGCTCCCAACATAAAACATACGGCACACGCACCACTACCGGCAAGCAAATGGCCTGCAAGCACTCGATGAACCGCAAGCGTGGGTACCATTTTTTAGAGAAATTGACTTATTTGTTAAAATATTTATGCCACGTTGCTATTCGGGGCGGCTATGTGCTCTTGCCCACCTTGAGGCGAAACAATCCGCAGTTATCAGCAGAATACACGGCAGGAAGGATATGTCTGAGTCGCGTGGGTATTTACAGATATGCAAATTGGACTGGCCTAAGCGACCATATCTTTCTCTTTTTTCTCCCCGACCCACTGCTTTGTTTTTTCACTGCCTTGGTACATATCTGAAGTCTAGAACCTTGAAACATCTCTGACTGTGAGTAACTATTAACTAAACCACCAGAATTATTAACTTTCCCTGATTATAAGGGTTCAGCACACACACGCACACACACACACACACATACTGGCAACTCAGAATAAGAATAAGACAAACATAATGACATCAATCGTGTTTATTTTACTGTGCCAGCACTCCTTGTTCACTGGTTTGGCAAAGGAAAAAGGAAAAACGCAAAACAACTTTTTAAATGACGTGGCTCTAACCTAAAATCACGTTTAATGACGCAAATGAAATATTTTTCAGATATCAGTGCAGTGCAGGTTCCATGACCACTAACTGCATGGCACAGTGCTGTGTATTACTGTGGTAAATGTCGAGCCTTGCTGGGCTGAAGGGCCTGTTCTCGTCATTATGAATTCCTACGTTCTTATGTGTACGTGGCTGTGTGCCACCATCTGTGCATGAGTAAAGGACAGAGCAAAAAGAAGCAGCATTATAATGCAACTAGCACAAACTAGCACAGAAATGTGCACACTGACCATGAAATAAATGAATTGTTGTAGTCACTGTCGCCAATGTTATGAAGGTTTCATTGTTGTTCATTTCATTGCCGTTACAGAAATTGCTCATTACATACTTTTCTGGAACTGATTTGTTTCTGTTCTGAAACAATGCGATACGTTGCGTTAATCATTCTAATAAGCCTAATTAGCACCAGGCTTTCAACAGAGCAGCAACAATTAACAGCTCTTTCTGGAACTAGTAATTTACCATCTTTACAGTTCCTGCATGCATCTGTGCACTGAACTGATTCTCATGCATGCACACAGGCCATGCACTTGATTTTTTTGGGGAATGGACAAAAAAGACTTTTCAGAGCGAGCGAGCAAGCCTGACCTGTTGCCACGGGTGACGATGACACCGTTCTCGGTGGAGAAGGCGTCGGACGGCAGCCCCTGGATGTTCCAGTTCCGGACGGTGGTGGGCTTGGACAGGAACAGAGCGAAACTGAAAGAGGGGGAGCAGGGCACCTGCAGCTCCGCGAACTGAGAGAGAAAGAGAGGACGCACAAGACAGACCTTCAACCCTCTGAAGAGCATGTTTTTTTGGAATGTTTTCTCAGAATTCTACGTCAGTGTTCTAGAACTCCACTGCTTTCAGTCACCAGCAGTGGTTGTGACATCAGCATTAGAATGTTCGGTTCAGAACATTCTAATCACACATCTGTGTTCTCACTCCTTAAAGCAGAGGTGGCTGACGAGGGCCCTTATCTGTTCCTAGTTTACACACCAACCTCTGCTTAATTAGCCTTCACATTTACACCAACTGACATTTTATCTGCATTTCTTGATAAGTGCATGAATGACAGCCGATGACTGCCAATGACTCCCTACATGAAATGTTTTACTGTGATCTCAACTGCAAGTGAACCAGTGTCGGTATATACAGCCAATTAGCTAATTTAGCCAGAGTAACTGGTGAAAACAGAAACCTGCATAAACTCTGGCCCTCCAGGACCAAAATTGCCCCGCCCCCTTGACTTAAAGGGTTAAAACTACCCCTTCCTCACCCACTCCCGGGCAAATGGCTGTCAAGCAAACACTGCCCATCCGGTATGGGCGTGAGATGCTGTATAAACCATCGTACGCCATTTCCATCAATATTAACGAGTACAGAGGATAACAGAATCAAGCCCTAATAAATAAAAAAACCTGCCTTCAGCGAGCCAAGCCAGAGGCTCACGGCACTTATTCCCATAAGCCCCAGGAAGCTTCCGTGCAATTTAGCTTCTCTCCGACTCAGCAAACGAGACCCAGCACATAATTACCGCACAAGAAAGAAAAGAAAAAAAAAAAAAAGCTGAAATTGGCCGAGCCGGCGAGACGAGCGCGCAGAAGGGAGGACGGCGAGCCGGGCCGCTGTTAGGGCTGAAGAGTCGGGCGGGTTCTTCTGGCGGCCGCGCGCGAGACGAGACAAAGGCGCGCTTTGAGAAGAGCGTGACTCAGCGGCGGGGACGGGACGAGCCGCTACGCCCGCGCCACAGCGCACAGAAGGGCCGAGACCTGCGAGAGCGGAGAGCGGAGCGCCTCGCAATAACGAAAAAACCGCCACAGAGACGGGCGAGCGAGAGAGAGGGGCTTTCACAATAATACCGCACGTCCAAATCCGCTACTCCCCCTGTCCGCGCTCCTCAGAGAAACACCCACACACACGCGCACACACGCGCACACACGCACACACACACACAAACACACGCATACGCGCACGTGCACACGCACATACACGCGCACACACACACACACACACAGACACACACACACAAACACACACGCACACACACACACACACACACACATGCGCAAACACACACACACACACACGTACACACACACATGCACACGCACACACACACACACACACACACACACACACACATGCGCACACGCACACACACACACACACACTTGGCAGGACTGACAGGCCGGTGTATTGACGCTTGCCACACTGCGATAGGACAACAGAATGCAAACAACCCCGATTCCATACCCATGCTTTAAATGCATCGAGGCTCAAATATGACTACGTCCCTTTGTGCAAACTCCTTCGTTTGGTCATTACTCGCCTGTTTAAATCTGTATTCTATTCCATTAACTTCTCCAAAGCTAGATTTCAGTGTGCCGTGTGCAAATTATCTGCGGCGGTATCGGTATTCTTATGATACTGTGCTACGGCTTCGTCGGTTCCCCTGCGGATCTGATCTGAGAAAATAAAACGTGTGTTTGCTGTGCCAATACAAGAAATTGAATTTGAGAAAGAGTGTAAGCACGAGAGAGAGAGAGTGTGTGTGTGTGTGTCTGTGTGTGTGAGTGAGTGAATGATGGGGGGAGACGAAGAGAGAGAGAGAGACAAAAAAAAGGTGGTGTGACAGACGGACCTGTTTCATCCAGATGCTGATGACCATTTCTTCTCTGTAGCTGGAGAGGAAGGGGCCCATGTAGGACAGGAAGGCTGCAGCCAGCAGGCAGTCCCCCACCAGGAATCCCATGTCCTTCTCCAGACCCTGATACACACACACACACAGACACGTACACACACACACACACACACACACACACACACACGAACACACACGCAGACGCGCACGCGCACACGCGCACACACATACACACACACACACATATGCACATGCACACACACACACGCACACGCACACAAACACAGACGTGCACACACACACGCACGCACACACACAGACACAGACAGACACACAGTAGATGCGTTAGTGTAGATGAGCATGTGTGAAGCAGAGAAATGTAATAGGGGTGTGGTAACACACAGTAAGGTGTTATAGTGTTTAAGGTGGGTGTGTAACACACAGGTTATGTTTTTATGTATATAGTATGCAGGTGTTTTCATGTATAAGGTGAGTGTGGTAACACATCCATGCTGGATGTGTGGTGAATCACACAGTCCATGCTTCAATGAGTAAGACAGACACAGTGTCTTCTGGTAGGCGTTTTCATATATAAGATGGGTGAGGTAACGCAGGGTTTTTGGGTATATACGAGGACTCTGGGACACACAGTATGTTTTTTTGGGTATACAGGAGGGCTCTGGGACACACAGTAGGTTTTTTGGGCATACAGGAGGACTCTGGGACACACAGTATGTGTTTTTTGGGTATACAGGAGGGCTCTGGGACACACAGTATGTGTTTTTTGGGCATACAGGAGGACTCTGGGACACACAGTATGTGCTTTGTGGGTATACAGGAGGACTCTGGGACACACAGTATGTGTTTTTTGGGTATACAGGAGGACTCTGGGACACACAGTATGTGCTTTGTGGGTATACAGGAGGACTCTGGGACACACAGTATGTGCTTTGTGGGTATACAGGAGGACTCTGGGACACACAGTATGTGTTTTTTGGGTATACAGGAGGACTCTGGGACACACAGTATGTGTTTTTTGGGTATACAGGAGGACTCTGGGACACACAGTATGTGTTTTTTGGGTATACAGGAGGACTCTGGGACACACAGTATGTGCTTTGTGGGTATACAGGAGGACTCTGGGACACACAGTATGTGTTTTTTGGGTATACAGGAGGACTCTGGGACACACAGTATGTGTTTTTTGGGTATACAGAGGACTCTGGACACACAGTATGTGCTTTGTGGGTATACAGGAGGACTCTGGGACACACAGTATGTGCTTTGTGGGTATACAGGAGGACTCTGGGACACACAGTATGTGCTTTGTGGGCATACAGGAGGACTCTGGGACAGCGGTACCTTGACGGTCTCCTCCCAGCGGACCCTCTCCCCGGCCAGGCCGGACACCAGCTTGCCGGCCCGGTCCAGTTTCAGCTCCATGTCCTCGGACTTGATCCGCAGCTCCTCCTTCTGGGCCAGCTTCTCATCGTAGTCCCTCTTCAGCAGATCCAGCTTATCTCCCACCTGCCCCAAACAGACTTTACCCTCTCCCTCTGCACACACAGCCCCGTCCCACTGCAGCCTGCCCCAAACACGCACCTCAGACATGAGCCTCTCCCTCTGAACACACAGCCCCGTCCCACTACAGCCTGCCCCAAACACGCACCTCAGACATGAGCCTCTCCCTCTGAACACACAGCCCCGTCCCACTACAGCCTGCCCCAAACACGCACCTCAACATACCCTCCCTCTGAACACAGCCCCGTCCCCTACAGCCTGCCCCACCCAACACCTGCAAACCACACTCTGCACAACAACTCATCCTCTACACACCATACCACATCCTACCCTACACACTCTCTCTCCCTCTCCTCTCTCCTCCTCTCCCCTCTCTCTCACCTCTTTGAGCTTGGCCTGTGACGCTGCCAGCGCTGCCTGTTTCTCTGCCAGTTGAGACATGGCCCCATGCAGTCGAGCCCTCTTAGGCTCCACCACCCTGAAGATCCTCCCGTACACCTGAAACGCACACACACACACACGTGCACACACACACACACATTAGTATGCACAGCTGGTTCAACACACACAAATCACTGGATAGACTCTACGCACACACAGGTCACACATACCTCTAATGGTAATTATGGTTTTACCTCATCAGTGACATCACCAAAAGGCCACACCCCTTGGCTAGGCAGAACACGGAACTGTAATGCTCACCAAAGATACACTCCCTCCCACTGCCTCACAAGCGTGATCACGACAATACCTGTCCGTCATAAATCCATATTACCTGGCCCCATGTCCCCAAAGCCAGATACGCGCTCCACGGACACCATACCATGACGGCTGTAGCGGCTTTCCACCTTCCGAAATCGTCTAATCGACTAACGAGGACTGAGAACCGGTCCAGAAATCCTATGTGCGTCATGAAATATGTCATATAACAGCCGGAATGTTCCTTTCATTTGTGCGTGGCTAACGCTAACGCTAACGCCCCCCGTGAGTTCCGAGGTTCATATGGGAGGTCTGTGGGATGATTTATTCTCCTGAGCAGCGTAGCCGCCTGCCCCCGTAACTGGTTCCCCCGCTGGCCCGTCTGAATCGGACCTGATTGTGACGCCGAACGGCCGCAGCGCTGTGCGCCGCCGGCGGAGCGCTTTAAACAGGCGCCGCTGAGGCGCGAGAGCGAGCGGCGTAAAGACCAGGTTCCCGGGGGGGGGAGGGGGGGGGGGGGCGTGGTGCGGCGTGGGCCGCCCCGTTCCTCACCTCCATGGCCCGCACCCACATGCAGAGCGATTTGGCGGCCAGGGACACGCGGCCGATGATCTCGGGGTGGAAGTCCGGCTGCGTGCAGTAGTGCGCGATCTTCTTCAGCACGCGGTCCGAGATGTTGTCCTTGTCGAAGTTGACCAGCTGCTTGATGAAATTGGACTCGCCTGGCAGAGAGGACTGTGGGTAAGGACTCCGGTCTCGCTCTGCCTCCATCGCGAGGCGAAGCGCCCCCCTCCTTTTTTCATTTCCTTTCCCCAGTCTCTTTCCAAAGCATTTTACTTTATTTCTCCCTTCTCCCTTTCTTTCTGGCTCTCCCTTTCACACACTCTCTCTTTCTCCCCCCCCTCCCCCCCAGTCTCTCTCTCTCTCTCTCCTCCTCGCTCTTTCTCTCTCCCCCTCCCTCTCCCCCCAATCTCTCTCCCCCTCCCACCCTCCTCTCTCCCCCTCCTCTCCCTCCATCCCTCCCCCCCCCTCCTCTCCCCCCAGCCCCTCCTCTCTCCCCTCCTCCTCTCTCTCCCTCTCTCCTCTCGCTCTTCTCTCTCCCCCTCCCTTCCCCCCAATCTCTCTCCCCTCCCACCCTCCTCTCTCCCCTCCTCTCCCTCAGCTCTCCCCCTCCTCCTCTACCCCAGCTCCTCTCCCCCCTACTCCCCCTCCTCCCCTCCCCTCCCCTCCCTCCCCTCCTCTCCCCTCCCTCCTCCCCCTCCGTCCTCTCTCTCCCCCCCTCCTCTCCCTCCTCCCCTCTCCCCCTCCTTCTCTCTCTCACCCGCTGTCTCCCCGCCTCGCCCAGTCCCGGCTCTTCCCCCTCAGATCTCGACGCCCTCATCCTCTCCCCCAGCCTCGTGCCGCCCGCCTGACTTATCTCCCGTCTTCCTTCTTTCCGACTCCAGCCTGCGGCAGAGGACCCATTTCATGCCTTTCTGTAAGCCACATAGGCTGACTTATATGCAGCGTGCTTCTTCCTGCAGCCCAGCAACTGGCTTTAGCTCGAGGTTGGCAGTTGCCCCTCCAGGCAGGGCTCTGCCATCTCATCGCGCGCTAGACGAGATGCTCGTTACACCTGCAAACATTTGCTTCAGGTTCTCTATATCCAGCGGTACATAATAAGTGGATATATAAGTGAAAACAAAGAAGCTCAATAAAGCCAAGCGTGCATGCCTCTCTGGATAAGACCCTGTGCTAAATGACTACACTAGAGTGGAAATGAAAAGCCCTGAGGATTAAGCTGAGTGGCCATCCTCCCTCACTCCCTCCCTCCCTCCCTCTCTCCCTCTCTCCCTCTCTCCCCTCAGGGTCACACCTTCATGGCCTCCTCCAGAGCAGGCAGGGCCTCGTCCAGGTCTTTCTGCGCGTTCTCTGCCATGGCTTTGCAGTTGATCTCCTCGGCGCCGATCTTCTCACTGTGAGCGCTCACCGTCTAGACAAGGAGACACACGCACACGCACACACATACATATACACACACACGCACACAGACACAAGCACACATACACATAAGTAACTGCACACATAAATGTACTGTTTAGCCTTTAGCCTGTCTCTAGCGCCGCTAAAGCTAGCTGCCCGGTAAAAGCCCCACTGCCAGTCAGGGCCTATCACTAGCAGCGCTAAAGCTAGCTGCCCAGTAAAGGCCCCACTGCCAGTCAGGGCCTGTCGCTAGCAGCGCTAAAGCTAGCTGCCCAGTAAAGGCCCCACTGCCAGTCAGGGCCTGTCGCTAGCAGCGCTAAAGCTAGCTGCCCAGTAAAAGCCCCACTGCCAGTCAGGGCCTGTCTCTAGCGCCGCTAAAGCTAGCTGCCCGGTAAAAGCCCCACTGCCAGTCAGGGCCTGTCGCTAGTAGCGCTAACGCTAGCTGCCCAGTAAAAGCCCCACTGCCAGTCAGGGCCTGTCGCTAGCGCCCGCTAAAGCTAGCTGCCCGTAAAGCCCCACTGCCAGTCAGGGCCTGTCGCTAGTAGCGCTAACGCTAGCTGCCCAGTAAAAGCCCCACTGCCAGTCAGGGCCTGTCGCTAGCAGTGCTAAAGCTAGCTGCCCAGTAAAAGCCCCACTGCCAGTCAGGGCCTGTCGCTAGTAGCGCTAACGCTAGCTGCCCAGTAAAAGCCCCACTGCCAGTCACAGCTACGTCTCTAGCAGCGCTAATGCTAGCTGCCCGGTAAAAGCCCCACTGCCAGTCAGGGCCTGTCGCTAGTAACGCTAACGCTAGCTGCCCAGTAAAAGCCCCACTGCCAGTCAGGGCCTGTCGCTAGCAGTGCTAAAGCTAGCTGCCCAGTAAAGGCCCCACTGCCAGTCAGGGCCTGTCGCTAGCAGCGCTAACGCTAGCTGCCCAGTAAAAGCCCCACTGCCAGTCAGGGCCTGTTGCTAGCAGCGCTAAAGCTAGCTGCCCAGTAAAAGCCCCACTGCCAGTCAGGGCCTGTCGCTAGCAGCGCTAACGCTAGCTGCCCAGTAAAAGCCCCACTGCCAGTCAGGGCCTGTCGCTAGCAGCGCTAACGCTAGCTGCCCAGTAAAAGCCCCACTGCCAGTCAGGGCCTGTCGCTAGCAGCGCTAATGCTAGCTGCCCAGTAAAAGCCCCACTGCCAGTCAGGGCCTGTCGCTAGCAGCGCTAATGCTAGCTGCCCAGTAAAAGCCCCACTGCCAGTCAGGGCCTGTCGCTAGCAGCGCTAATGCTAGCTGCCCAGTAAAAGCCCCACTGCCAGTCAGGGCCTGTCGCTAGCAGCGCTAATGCTAGCTGCCCAGTAAAAGCCCCACTGCCAGTCAGGGCCTGTCGCTAGCAGCGCTAACGCTAGCTGCCCAGTAAAAGCCCCACTGCCAGTCAGGGCCTGTCGCTAGCAGCGCAAACACTAGCTGCCCAGTAAAAGCCCCACTGCCAGTCACAGTCCCGCACCTTCTGCTGCTCGTCGGCCTCCCGCTTCTGCTGGACGATGATGCACAGGTACGCCTCGCACTCCTTCTGGAACTCCGCCACCTTCTTCTTGGCCTCCTCCAGCTCCACGGACATGGCCTCCACCTTCACCCGCGTGTCGTCGATCTTGTACAGGCCGTTCCGCAGCTTGGAGACCTGGTCTCCCACCTCCTTGCGCTTCTCCAGCAGAAGCCTGGACGGACGGACGGACGGACGGACGGACGGACGGACGGACGGACGGAGGGACAGAGGGAGGGACGCGGGGGGGGGGGGGGCAGAGGGATGTGGAGATACGGCGAGACGGACCGGACGGATGAACAGGGAAGGAGGGAAAGTGAGAGGGAGGGAAAGAAACGGTCTGACTCCTTCATGGCTGACGATGACAGCGCTCTGCATCACATTATTAAAATGAAATCCGGAGATTAGAAAATGACTAATGACTCTGAACGTTTAGTTTTAGGACAGGACACACAGGCAGAAAGGGGACCTGCAGGGGCTCACTTTTTGTACCCCGCCACCAGCTCCAGGTAGTTGGTGGGAGTGACGTAATTGTGCCTCTTCAGCTCGAGCTTCATCCTCTGGGAGTACAGGTCCACAGACTGGTGCATGGTCACGAAGATGCTGGCCACCTTGTTCTGGATCTGCAGAGGGAAGTGCGCGTTAACACACGCAACTTCGCCAGCGTCGTTCTTGTGTGTGGGAAGTACAGGACAGGCAAAGGGCTCTGTAGATGTGGGATGTGACTAATCTGGGCCCCAAAATCAAAAGCGGGAAAGAATAGGAATAACCACACACTGCACTGCATTCCCAAAACAAACAATTTTTTGGTCTCCAACAGCATGACGTGGGCCATAGTCGGTTGAAAGGCTGTTGCCACTAAATTTAGGCCTACTTTGTGAGCATATAATATAGTGGGTGTGTTCCTTCTTTCCTCATTAATACTCTGTACTGAGCCAGAATCCTGAGCTCTGCTGGACTGTAGTTCTACAGCCTGCATGGGAAGCACACAAAGTATAGTGAAGGGAATATGTGTGTGTGCATGTGTGTGTGTGTGCGCGCGTGTTTCTCCAGCGCTGCTCTCCCTCACCCCCTCCACGTCCCCCAGCACCAGCCCATCCAGGTACCGCTCGGCCACCTCCAGCAGGGCGTCCCGCGGCCACTCGGAGAACCAGTCGATGGTGGTGCAGTTCACCAGCGCGGGGTACTGGCGGATCCGGTTCCTGTCCACCGCGCGGGGAAACAGGGTCCATTATCAAACCACAGCCCCTCCTGCATCAACCGTTCCAAGAGTAAAATGTTCTACGTGTTTTTTTATAAATTCAAAGTCGGGGTTCTAGAACTAACTTAGGTTAACTAGCCTTTTATAGGTCTATTATCCAGTCTTAACGACTACTTGTTTTATTATTTATTTCAGTCTTGCCTTAGTGTAATCAGTTACACCGGTCCAGTTGAACTATTGTCTACTTGACCGACTCTAGGTTCACTTGTTCTGTTGGTTCACTGTGACGCTTGATAAGCGCTATCCTTATGATGAATAATGTACTCCGCTCTCATCACAGCAGCGATTATGAATCAGCAGTGGACGTTATAAACCTCTAATACATGCTTGTGCTCCACACTCAGGCTCTTACGACAAATATACGTAAATATAGGCTATGATTAGATTGCTGACTACTTGCAATGTCGATGTCGCGTGCTGGAGTGATGAACACCGTGACCACCGCCACACGCTCTCCACGGCGCATCGAGCTAAAAACAGGCAGGAGAGTCGGGCGCGCGCGCGTCTGATTGAGCTGTCCTCCTGCGAGCGGCGTTTTTAATCAGAGCACGCCCCGGGGCCTCGCGGAGCGGTGCGGACAAAACGCAAGCCGCAAAAAGAAAAAAAAAGAAAAGAAGAAAAAAAAAAAGGCGACCGTGGCCGATGAGACGACAAATTGCAGGCGGCCCGGCGGCCGGCCGGCACTGGGGGAGGGCGTAATGGACCGTGGCGGGTTCCTCCACGCACCGCGCTCGTCGTCAGGATCCGTTTATCTATTGACACGCGTCTCAATTTGCAGCGCGCTGAGGACCTCGCCGCTCTCACGCATCGGAGTCCAGGGGAGGAAAAAAAAAAGACTCGCTCGCTAATACAGACGGTGGAACCCCGGCAGCCGAAGGGCTCGTCGCTGGCGTACGCGCTGGAGTAGATCATACGCAGGAGGGGCTCCTTGTATGGTAAACTGCTCGGGATAATGCATCTGCTAAAGTAGGGCAATGTAAATGTATTGTTATGAGTCAGATAGGGTGTGTGGTGTGTGGTGTGGTGCAGGTGGTGTGAGTGTGTGGTGTGCAGGTGTGTGTGAGTGTGTGTGTGTGGTGCAGGTGTGTGTGTGAGTGTGTGTGTGTGGTGTGTGTTTGGTGCAGGTGTGTGTGTGAGTGTGTGTGTGTGTATGTGTGTGGTGCAGGTGTGTGTGTAGTGCAGGTGTGTGTGTGTGTGTGGTGTTAGGTGTGTGTGTGAGTGTGTGTATGTGAGGTGTGTGTGGTCAGGTGTGTGGTGTGTGCG
This sequence comes from Anguilla rostrata, assembly GCF_018555375.3. Lineage (NCBI taxonomy): Eukaryota > Metazoa > Chordata > Actinopteri > Anguilliformes > Anguillidae > Anguilla > Anguilla rostrata. The sequence continues at coordinate 5,142,457 of NC_057935.1, read as the reverse complement.
TGTGTGTGGGTGTGGTGCAGGTGTGTGTGGGTGGGTGTGTGCAGTGTGTGTGTGTGTGTGTGTGTGTGTGTGTGTGTGTGTGCGCAGTGTGTGTGGTGTGCAGTGTGTGTGTGTGTGTGTAACGCAGGTGTGTGTGATTTGTGTAAGTGATGTGTGTGGTGTGTGCAGGTGTGTGTGAGTGTGTGTAGTGTAGGTGTGTGTGTGTGTGGGTGGCAGGTGGTGGGTGTGGTGCAGGTGTGTGTGTGTGAGTGTGTGTGTGGTGTGGGTTGTATGGGGGTGGTGCAGTGTGTGTGTGTGTGAGTGCAGTGTGTGGTGTGTGTGCGGTGTGGTGTGTGTCAGTGGTGTTAGTGTAGTGTGTGTGTGTGGTGCAGGTGTATATACCTGAAGGGGTCTCCCACAGGACTCATGCAGAGCACGATGTGCAGGTTGTTCCTCACTCTCTCAATCAGGTATGTGAACATGGAGTCTGCGGTCTCCAGCACTTTGTCCTTTCTGGCTGCATCGGAGAGAGCACTCTGGACCTGAGAGACAGAAACACACACATGTAAAGCACAACCCCGAAAATCACACACATACAATCACACAAATCCACGCACGCACCATCGCACACCACACACCACACAACCTGCATACACAGTACACACGCACACACGCACACAAACGTTAGTCAGTGTATCGCGCACAGAGAGCTTTTCGCGTGAGAGCGAGGGAGAGGCGTGAGGAGGGAGAGGCGTGTGGGACGGACCTCCTCAAATTCGTCGGCCTTGTAGAGGTTGGGGACCTCCCCCGAGCTCAGGATGTTGTTGATGTCCTCCAGGAAGGACTCGTCCGCGATCTGCGTGTCGTTGAACAGGAACACGGTGGGCTTGTTGTCCACGCCGGCCTGGCGGTACAGCTTCTTAATGTCTGCAGTGAGGGGGACACGTCTGAGACGTCAGCTCGATCACGACAACGGGATAACTCCAGCGCCGCACCACGTGTCCGCGTGCTGACCACACCATCACTGGCGTGCTGACCACACCATCACTGGCGTGCTGACCACACCATCACTGGCGTGCTGACCACACCATCACTCGCGTGCTGACCACACCATCACTCCCGTGCTGACCACACGATCGCTCGCATGCTGTAGCTGCGGGTCCTGACTGCCACGTGCTGAAAGTGAAAGTTTAAGCGGCTGCTAATAAAACAGCTGGAATCTCTAATATGCGCAACGGGTCAAGCCTGCTCAGCACAGCACGCGATTTACTGTCAGCCCACACCCACCAGGCAGCGGCGGGCCGCCATTTCAGGCCCGAAAACCGTAAAAAGTGAAGACGTTTTGGGGGCATTCTCTGTCAAAAAATAAATGGGGAATGACGGCCCAGAGTGAGAGCTCTCCGCTCATCACGGAGGTTATGATTTGACAGAAACATTTATCGGTGGCAATACCTTCGTGGCACAATTAATCATGTTTGGATGGTACAGAAAATGTATTCTGTCAGAATGCTGGTGTAACCTGGTATAAGGTAGAACTGGTATTGACCCAGCCCTAGATTTCAGTCAATGGCCACATGTTTTCAGGGGTGACAACTGCATTAACTGATGAGTGTGACTATGGTAGTCACTGCATGTGAACTGCACACATTGTGTACACTGCTCTTACCCTCTCTGAACTGCTGCTCACAGTGCTGCTCTTACCCTCTCTGAACTCCTGCTCACAGTGCTGCTCTTACCCTCTCTGAACTGCTGCTCACAGTGCTGCTCTTACCCTCTCTGAACTCCTGCTTGCGGTACTGCTTGGTCACCTCCACCTGGAAGACGTGGTACTCGCAGATGGCGGACGCCAGGTGGGAGAGGCTCTGCCGGCCGGAGCCCCCGATGCCCACCAGCAGCATGTTGCCCCGCGGCTGACTGATCACCCGCACGATGCGCATTACTGTGGGTACAGATACACACACACACGATGCGCATTACTGTGGGTACAGATACACACACACACACAATGCGCATTACTGTGGGCACACATACACACACACACACAATGCGCATTACTGTGGGCACACACACACACACACACAATGCGCATTACTGTGGGCACAGATACACACACATTACTGTGGGCACAGATACACACACACACAACTGCACATACCATTGGGCCACAGATACACACCAACATTACTGTGGGTACAGATACACACACACACACATTACTGTGGGCACAGACACACACACACACACATTACTGTGGGCACAGAGGCACACACACACACACATGCACACACACAAGAAAACACAAGGACACAAACATGCATATAAGTGGCAGTATAGTACAATGGCTAGGGAAACAGGCTTGTAACTCAGACATTTCAAGTTCCCAAGTGCATCCTTCAGCAAAGTGCTAAACCTGAATCGATTTAGCAAATATCCATCTGTGTAAATGGACTGTGTGTAAAACTGCACAAGTGTAAATGACCCTGAATAACGGCGTCTGTTAAGTTCCTCAAATGTATGAAGATTTTGCTGCCGACTGCTCTGCAGATCTACATTACAGCATTTAAAACAGACTGCAGAGCAATTTCAGTGTGCCTGTAAGAGCACTGGTGGGGACCACAGGAAACCGACTGTGCTGTGACTGCGTTGACACGACTGTGCCGCGCAGCTGTGCCGGAGCGACGGACCGTGCTCGATGGCGTCCCGGAACAGCACCAGGTTCATGGGCACCATGCCGGGGGTCAGGTTGTAGTCCTCCAGCTGGGACTCCATGAAGTTCTTCAGGGTCTTGAAGTCCGCCAGGTCCTCGTACACCTTCAGGTCTTTCAGGAAGTCCCCTGAGACAGAGCGCACGCAGTCAGCAGCCGGTAGCCGGTCCCATCAGAGAATGAGACATACTGTAGTCTCTTGAAATAAAATATATTTCCCACTAATGTATTTAAAAAATATATTTACTGTAATATCTATCAAATTATACGGTATATTGGTATCGTGAAGTGCTACAATATTTCGACAATGTATTTCATTTCAATATTGCAGTGTATTAATATTCCATAAGGGGGCCACCCAATCCACCATCCACCCCGCGACCTTTAAGGGGGGTGAGTACCGAAGAGAGGCGGCTGCTTGTTGGGGCAGATGTTGTGGTAGGTGAGGTCGAACAGGGAGCCCAGTTTCTCAGCGAGAATGGCCAAGAAGGCCTCCAGGTCGCTCTGGTCGACCAGCCTGTCTGAGAACACCCTGCAGGGGGGGGGAACCAGAAGGACGATAAAAAAAAAGGCTCCAGCAGTGAACGCCTAGGTGAGCGCTGGAGAAAGGCTGCTTGTGTAAGGGGCGGACGGCACAGCCGAGGCCGCGGGCGGCGGTTCCGGTACCTGAAGCACTCGTGGATCCACAGGCGAGTCACGCTCTGCTTGGTGTCGTGGTAGTCCTTGTGGGCCCGCAGCAGCCCCTGGAACACCTGAGAAGGGCCGGAGGAGCGGACTTAACGACGAGGTGCAAGACGTCTCAGAGGCCGGCCAGACAGCCCTCCCTACATATGAGAGGTCGTCGAGACTGACTAACCAGTGAACCCTTCGTATGAATCGTGTAGTGCTCCTTACCAAGGAAACATCTCTTGAAATGGATCCTTGAAAATGTCCCTACATTGGAGATGTCCCTCCTTGGACAGGTCCCTACCTTGGAGATGTCCCTACCTTGGATATGCCCCTACCTTGGAGATGTCCCTACCTTGGACAGGGCCCTACCTTGGAGATGTCCCTACCTTGGACAGGTCCCTACCCTGGAGTTGTCCCTACCTTGGAGAGCTCCCTAGCTTGGACAGGTCCCTACCATGGAGTCGTCCCTACCTTGGAGATGTCCCCACCTTGGACAGGTCCCTACCTTGGAGATGTCCCTGAGGTTGAACAGGTAGTGGATCTTGGCGGGGGTGGGCAGGAAGCGGCCGACGATGGCGTAGTACAGCTCGAGCGTGGCCTGGGTCAGGATCGTCCCGATGGGCTTCACCTCCTCGGCGAAGTCCTGCAGCTTCTGGTTGATCATCGTCCCGTAGATGCGCTTTATCTGAGACTCCTGATTGGACGGAGAGAAGGAGAGACGGAGACAGGAAGTCAGAGAAAGGAGAGAAAGAAAGGCGGGTGTGACGGAGTAACAGATAATACTTCAAAATTCATCGGGAAATGGAGCGCACAATTAAAAAAAACAGTGATGAAAATTTAAGAGTTGCGCACCATGACGGTCTTCTACATTCTTTTGATTGAGTGGCAATTATCATCACTGTCATCATCATCATTATCATTACGACTAAAGTGAGCTGACAGACGAGTGTTGTGATGAATGGGAAGATGAGGCCCCGAGCAGGCCCATGTGCCGCTTGGTGAAGGACGCATGGTGCAGATTCGACAGGGTTTCTGGGAAAGCAGGGCTAGCGGACGCGGCTGCGGGACTCTCACCGTGGGGAAGGTCATGTTGATCAGGTTGAAGCGACTCTGCAGACGATCGGAGATGTGAGTCCTCCCTCCACCAGGGGGCCCCATCGCTCCCATCAGGAACATGTCCTGCCAGGGCAGGCAAGGTGCGCAGGACTCAAAACCCTTCCAGTGTCTTACATAAACAAGCCGACACGCTCAAACAAAGCATACACTGCATAAAAAAACACACACACACACACACACACACAGATATTCACACGCATGCAGTAACATGCATGCACTGACACACACAGACACACACATATGCATGTACTAACACACACACATGCACGCACACACGCACACACACACTCACATGCATGCACTAATACGCACACATTCACACACACACATACACATAGTCACACACACAAACACACACACAGACACACCCGCACACCCCCCCTCTCCCTCCCTCCCTCCCTCTCTCTCTCCCTCTCTCTCACCTTGATGCACTTGATCGTCTGCTTCTGCCTGTCGTACCAGAAGCTGTAGTCGATCCAGAGGCGGAGCAGCTCCAGGGGGGGCTGGGAGCCGAAGTCGTCCAGCGCCGGCATGTTCAGGTCGTCCAGGAAGGCCAGCATGCGCTTGCCCCCCACGGGGAAGAACACGCCCTTGGTGCGCTTCTCCACCCTGCTCTCGATGATGGCCTGGACGTTGTTAGAGGTGGTCTGGAGGGGGGACGGGGGGGGACGGGGGGTACAGGGAGGGGGGCGGGAGAGGCAGAGGGTGGGTGTTGGGATGCTGCGCTGCTGATTACCTCTATCTCCAGGCTCAGTAAATCACCACGGCGGGCCGGACCGGACCGCGGGCCGGTAATGACGCCTCTGATTTGGGCAGTTGCCGTGGCAGCACTCGCCGCGCCGTCGGCGGACCCCGCCACTTCCCCTCCTCCCCCTTCCTCTCCCTCGCCGAAGCGAAGGCCAAGCTGACCCAAAGACTGGCGCCGGACAAATCAGCATCCCAAATCAAGCGCCCCCGCGCCCCGCACCCCGCGTCCCGTCGCCTTTCAGAGCGGCTCGGCAGGGCGGAGTGCAGACGGCGGACAGGGGCGGTAACCACGCGGCGGCGGCGGCTGATTGGCTGACCTGGGAGGACATGTTGATGGTGAGCATGCCGCTGATTGGCTCACCTGGGAGGACATGTTGATGGTGAGCATGGCCCACTTGGAGGGGTCCAGGCCCTGCAGGACGCTCTGGGCCACCGAGGTCTTGCCCGTGCCCACGGGGCCCACCAGCAGCACCGGGTACTGCCCGCACACCAGGGCCTTCACCAGGAAGTTGTACCGCACCGTGTCCACCGTCGGCACCATGATCTTGTAGAAGGGAGAGCTGGAGGAGAGAAAAGGAAGGAGAGACGCGGAGGGATGATGGGATGGTGACAGAGGACAGGAGGGATGGAGGGATGGAGAGAGAAGACAGAGGGTGGATGGGATGGTGAGAGATGACAGGACGGATAGAGGGATGGAGAGGGAAGAGAAAGGGAGGACGGGATGGTGAGAGAGGACAGGAGGGATGGAGTGATGGTGAGAGAGGACAGGAGGGATGGAGTGATGGTGAGAGAGGACAGGAGGGATGGAGGGATCGGGGGAAAGACAGAGGGAGGACAGGATGGTGAGAGAGGACAGGAGGGTTGGAGTGATGGTGAGAGAGGACAGTAGGGATGGAGGGATCGGGGGAAAGACAGAGGGAGGACAGGATGGTGGGAGAGGACAGGAGGGATGGAGGGATTGGGGGACAGACAGAGGGAGGACAGGATGGTGGGAGAGGACAGGAGGGATGGAGGGATTGGGGGACAGACAGAGGGAGGACAGGATGGCGGGAGAGGACAGGAGGGATGGAGGGATGAGAGGGAAGACCAGGCCGTGTGTGGTTAAAGGCACCCCGCACAGTGAGCAGTGAGGATCAGCTCTCAGGAGCACTCACTTGCAGGGGTAGCGCCACCCTTTGCACAGTTTATCCTCAAACGGGGCCCAGGACTTGTTCTTGGGGTCGATGTAGTACTCGTAAATAGTGTCCTGGTGGAGAGAGCGGGAGGAAAAAGCAACACGAAAGATTCAGAAATCACACATTACTTCCACCACTGTGACTGTGCAAATGCATCTGAACACTGACAGCATGTGGTGTACGTGTGTGTGTGTGTGTGTGTGTGTGTGTGTGCTTGTGTATGTGTGTGTGTGTGTGTGCGTGCTTGTGTAAGTGTGTATGTGTGTGTGTGTGCTTGTGTAAGTGTGTATGTGTGTACGTGCGTATGTGTGTGTGTGTAAGTGTGTGTGTGTATGAGTGCTTGCGTACTCCTCACCTTGTTGGGGAAGGTCCCCTCTATCTCCCGCAGGTAGTTGTCCATTATCTTGCGGCCGTCCTCGTCCACAGAGGCGCACACTGACCAGATGAGGCTGAAGAGGAACCAGAGCTCCACCATGCGACCATAGTGCTCAGTGTCTGAGGGCATCACCTGGGGGGGGGGGGGGGGGGGGGGAGAGAGAGAGAGAGGAGAAAGAGAGAGAGAGAGAGACGGAGAGAGAGAGAGAGAGAAGAATGGGTAGAGCGAGAGAGGTCAATGAGGCATAGAGGGCAGTGAAGGAGAGGAAGAGCAGACAAGAGAGGAGAAAAGGAGAGAAGGGGGCGGGGGAAAAAAGAGATGTTGAATTTGAGAGAGATACAGCAGACGTGGCGGCCAGGGCAGAGGGTTGGGTCAGCAGGACCACAGGAAGTGACCACAGGAAGTGGAAGTACCCCGTTCTCGGGCGTGGCCAGCGCGTCGTACAGCCTGCAGAGCGAGCTCACGCCGTTGAGCTCCGTGATGGACACCAGCTCGCTGCAGTGCGCCTTCCTGTAGCTGATGGTCTGCTCTATGTACTTATCAAACAGGCGCTTCAGGTGCTCCACCTCCACCTGAGGAGGAGGAAGAAGGGAGTGAGAGAAAAGGAGGGAAGAAGGGAACGAGAGGAAAGGAGGAAGAAGGGAATGAGAGGAAAGGAGGGAAGAAGGGAATGAGGAAGACGGGAACAAGAGGAAAGGAGGAGGAAGGGAATGAGAGAAAAGGAGGGAAGAAGGGAACAAGAGGACAGGAGGAAGAAGGGAATGAGAGAAAAGGAGGGAAGAAGGGAATGAGGAAGACGGGAACAAGAGGAAAGGAGGAAGAGGGGAATGAGAGGAAAGGCCAAGGAAGATGTTGGCGATGAAGACAGAAAGCATGCCATCTCATTTTGCGTGTAAGGTTGCCGAGGCGACTGAGGGGAGTTGCCTTGTTGCGCTTCTCGATCCAGGACTGGACGAAGGGCCTCCAGCCCAGGTCGCTGTAGTCGTTGTAGACCATGCCGCAGCGGGACACTGTGGCGGGAGAGGCCACTGCCAGGTCCTCCACCTCGAACAGCAGGGACACCTGCACACAGCGTCACGCACACACAGGTAATGCAGCGCTCCTGACAGGTTCACGTCGTCTCTGTGCACACGGGAGAACACACCTGTACGAGCGTGCGCACACACCTGCTCTGGCATGGAGATCCTCTCTCCGTTGATGAGCGTCAGCACCTTGTTGTCGTCCATCACGGAGTTCATGCTCTCGATCCACAGAGTGTCGACCGGCCCGTCGAACACGATCCACTTCTCATCTGGCTTTTCATCTGGGGCAGGAGAGCGCCGAGTTAGACACAACACCACCGCCGCACTGCACATCCAGCAGAGACAACACTCACACTCACACACACACACATACCCCACTAATACACACACATACACACACACACACACACACACACACCCCACTAATACACACACATACACACACACACACACACACACACCCCACTAATACACACACATACACACACACACATCAGCACAAAAATCAGATACACAAAAGGAATTGCTGGAGGAATTGCTGCAGACGTGTACAGGAGACGAGCAGGGAACACATGTACACATTATTTATTTGAATTGCGATTGAAAACCCCCCCCCCTCCCCCCCAGAGATAACACTCCAGCAGGAGACGGTAAATAAGAAAACAAACCATAGAAGGCGAAAGGAAAGGCGTTGGTTTCTCTGTGTGATTGACTGATTGGTGGCTGTCAGAGCAATCAGGGCTGCCTCGTGTCTGGAAGAGCACACCACTTGGGCGGGGAGCGGGGGGCGGGGGGGCGGATGGGTATGGGGGTTGTTCCCGCTCGCTGTGGCCCAGATCAGAGAGCCCGTTGCAGCTCTCCCCGGGGGCTGTGCCTGGGGGCTGATGGGATACAGCTGTAAGCAGGGTCACAGCCGGTGCGGACAAGGCGGGGCGGGGCGGGGCCGGGGCTGGGGCGGAGCAGCGCGTGGGCACACCCGGGCACACGGGCAGAGGACCGGAATACCACGCTGGCGCAGTCAGGAAAAGGAGAGAAGGCACTCGGGGACAGAAAACTGCACGGGCACAGTCTCAGACTCGACGAGGCCCCCCCCCCGGGGGGAACAGCTGCAGTTTTACTACCTTGGAACTACCGTTTGGTAAAGGCAACGGCCAATCAGAACTGCGTTTGCCCTTCGCCAAACGGAGGGCTGGCCCTCCCCTGCGATGATGCCGCTCAGGGTTCTATGCCAGTGGGCTCCCACAGTGGGTTCACTGACTTCATTCCCGCCGCTCTGCTGGTCCTGAGGCAGACTGGGAAGTCTGCGCTCTCCATACTAACTGCACGCTGCGATGTCAGTCCCTGCAGAAGCGTGCGTCCACGCATAACAGCGGCACATATCAGTTTGTGCGAGTGACGATACAAAACAGCCAATCAAAATACGGTAATTATACCGATGAAAACGCACGTTCTGCACAGCTTTCATGGAGCGCGTGACAGAACTGGGGTCAATTCAATTCAATTCACTCTCAATTCAGCCAGTTCAGGAGAGTAATTTAAAGTGGATTGATTGCTAGAGGAAAAATGCTCACGGAGCATTACGGGTGTTTTTCAGGTTGTGAACGGAGCTTAAATTCATTCGCTAAAATTGACAGAGCTGAAATGGAAGTGACCCCCCCCACCACCCACAAACCCCGCCCTCCTCCCCCCCCCAGCCCGGAGGAAAGAACATCTTTCCCGGCGCGAGCGCTTCTCTCCGTGCTCCGAGCGAACTGGCTGAACCCGCGCGGGGCCAGGGGGTCCGCCCCCAATCGCCAGGGAGGGGGAGGGGGGGGGGGAACGGAGGGAGGGGGGGGAACGGGGTGAAGGGGCCTAATCGGCGGAGCGAGGGAATGGGGGGGGTGTGCAGCGGGGGGGGGGGGGGCTTTAGCACCACCGGCCTCCTGCAGGGGCTCGGAAGAGACGCCGCGGAGCTGGAGGGCAAAAAAAAGAAAAGGAAAAAAAAAAAAGCTGAGGTGAAGACAGAGGTAATGGGACTCTGCCGGGGAATAATGACTTCCATTAAAGCACTAAAGCGCTGAGCGTGGAGAATGGAGAGCAGAAATCCCCCCCCCACCCACCCCACCACCACCCCGAGCCCTCGGGAGGGAAATGCGCCCGTCGGAGCAGCATGCCGGTTTTACACCCCCCCCTCCCCCCCCCCACCCTGCGTGGGACGACGCCGCTGCCACAGGTGCACAGCTCTCTGAAGCGCAGCGGGCCTGGGGGGATGTGACAAAGCAGCAGCAGCCTGCCTCAGCGGGTTATATATGCCTACACGTCTGTGTCTGTGTCTCTCAGCTGGTTATATATGCCTACATGTCTGTGTCTGTGTCTCTCAGCTGGTTATATATGCCTACATGTCTGTGTCTGTGTCTCTCAGCTGGTTATATATGCCTACACGTCTGTGTCTGTGTCTCTCAGCTGGTTATATATGCCTACATGTCTGTGTCTGTGTCTCTCAGCTGGTTATATATGCCTACATGTCTGTGTCTGTGTCTCTCAGCTGGTTATATATGCCTACATGTCTGTGTCTGTGTCTCTCAGCTGGTTATATATGCCTACATGTCTGTGTCTGTGTCTCTCAGCTGGTTATATATGCCTACATGTCTGTGTCTGTGTCTCTCAGCTGGTTATATATGCCTACATGTCTGTGTCTGTGTCTCTCAGCTGGTTATATATGCCTACATGTCTGTGTCTGTGTCTCTCAGCTGGTTATATATGCCTACATGTCTGTGTCTGTGTCTTCCAAGCATGCTGTTTTTCAGTTATATGCCTACATCGTGTCTGTGTCTCTCAGCTGGTATATATGCCTACATGTCTGTCTGTGTCTCTCAGCTGGTTATATATGCCTACATGTCTGTGTCTGTGTCTCTCAGCTGGTTATATATGCCTACATGTCTGTGTCTGTGTCTCTCAGCTGGTTATATATGCCTACATGTCTGTGGCTCTGTGTCTCTCAGTCTGGTTATTATATGCCTACATGTCTGTGTCTGTGTCTCTCAGCTGGTTATATATGCCTACATGTCTGTGTCTGTGTCTCTCAGCTGGTTATATATGCCTACATGTCTGTGTCTGTGTCTCTCAGCTGGTTATATATGCCTACATGTCTGTGTCTGTGTCTCTCAGCTGGTTATATATGCCTACATGTCTGTGTCTGTGTCTCTCAGCTGGTTATATATGCCTACATGTCTGTGTCTGTGTCTCTCAGCTGGTTATATATGCCTACATGTCTGTGTCTGTGTCTCTCAGCTGGTTATATATGCCTACATGTCTGTGTCTGTGTCTCTCAGCTGGTTATATATGCCTACATGTCTGTGTCTGTGTCTCTCAGCTGGTTATATATGCCTACATGTCTGTGTCTGTGTCTCTCAGCTGGTTATATATGCCTACATGTCTGTGTCTGTGTCTCTCAGCTGGTTATATATGCCTACATGTCTGTGTCTGTGTCTCTCAGCTGGTTATATATGCCTACATGTCTGTGTCTGTGTCTCTCAGCTGGTTATATATGCCTACATGTCTGTGTCTGTGTCTCTCAGCTGGTTATATATGCCTACATGTCTGTGTCTGTGTCTCTCAGCTGGTTATATATGCCTACATGTCTGTGTCTGTGTCTCTCAGCTGGTTATATATGCCTACATGTCTGTGTCTGTGTCTCTCAGCTGGTTATATAATGCCTACATGTCTGTGTCTGTGTCTCTCAGCTGGTTATATATGCCTACATGTCTGTGTCTGTGTCTCTCGCGTTATATCTCAGTGCGGTCTAGCGTATAAGCCTACATGTCTGTGTCTGTGTCTCTCAGCTGGTTATATATGCCTACATGTCTGTGTCTGTGTCTCTCAGCTGGTTATATATGCCTACATGTCTGTGTCTGTGTCTCTCAGCTGGTTATATATGCCTACATGTCTGTGTCTGTGTCTCTCAGCTGGTTATATATGCCTACATGTCTGTGTCTGTGTCTCTCAGCTGGTTATATATGCCTACATGTCTGTGTCTGTGTCTCTCAGCTGGTTATATATGCCTACATGTCTGTGTCTGGTTCTCTCAGCTGGTTATATAATGTCTGTCTTGCTCCCTTTATGCTTGTCTTGTCTGTGTCTCTCAGCTGGTTATATATGCCTACATGTCTGTGTCTGTGTCTCTCAGCTGGTTATATATGCCTACATGTCTGTGTCTGTGTCTCTCAGCTGGTTATATATGCCTACATGTCTGTGTCTGTGTCTCTCAGCTGGTTATATATGCCTACATGTCTGTGTCTGTGTCTCTCAGCTGGTTATATATGCCTACATGTCTGTGTCTGTGTCTCTCAGCTGGTTATATATGCCTGCATGTCTGTGTCTGTGTCTCTCAGCTGGTTATATATGCCTACATGTCTGTGTCTGTGTCTCTCAGCTGGTTATATATGCCTACATGTCTGTGTCTGTGTCTCTCAGCTGGTTATATATGCCTGCATGTCTGTGTCTGTGTCTCTCAGCTGGTTATATATGCCTACATGTCTGTGTCTGTGTCTCTCAGCTGGTTATATATGCCTACATGTCTGTGTCTGTGTCTCTCAGCTGGTTATATATGCCTACATGTCTGTGTCTGTGTCTCTCAGCTGGTTATATATGCCTACATGTCTGTGTCTGTCGTGTTTCTAGTCGTTCGGTCTCTCAGCTGGTTATATATGCCTGCATGTCTGTGTCTGTGTCTCTCAGCTGGTTATATATGCTACATGTCTGTGTCTGTGTCTCTCAGCTGGTTATATATGCCTACATGTCTGTGTCTGTGTCTCTCAGCTGGTTATATATGCCTACATGTCTGTGTCTGTGTCTCTCAGCTGGTTATATATGCCTACACGTCTGCGTCTCTGTCTGTTCATTTTCCATTTCTCCCTCTGTACACCCGCCCCCCCGCCCCCCCCGCCCCCCCAGGATTCGGCAGTACCTGCGCAGGCCCCCCTCATGAGGGACGACAGCACCCCGTCCGTCCACTCGTTGGTGGAGAGGTCGTACTCCCCGTACAGCTCCCCCAGACTCACGGCCTTGGGGTTCAGAGGGCACTCCTGATGGGGTCAGAGGTCACAGAGGTCAGGGAGATGGAGGGATAAAAAGACAAAGGGATGAGAGGGTGAGGGAGGGAGGGAGGGGGCGGGTGGGACGGTAAGATAAGGGAGCATGTTGCTGGAAGAGCGGGAGGTAGAGACGGAGAGGGGGATGAAAAGACGGAGAGGTGGGCACGTGCTGTGGAACACAGTTGCAGGTGTAAAGACGAGGATGGGGGGAGGGGTTAGCGAATTAAAAAGTGAGACAGGAATAATGAGAAACGGGGGGAGGTGACGCTCGCATGGTGGGAGAGACACAGACGCCATAAATGAATGCAGAACACGTGAGAAGGAAAAGAGGGTGGAACGGCGGGGAGAGATAGAGAAAGAAGAGAGAGAGTGAGTAGAGAGGAGCAAAAGAGAGGTGAGAGCGAGAAGGAGCGATAGAGAGAGAGAGGGAGAGAGCGATAGAGAGAGAAAGAGAGAGAGAAAGAAAGTGATAGAGAGAGAGGGAGGGAGAGAGAGAGAGCAAGAGAGAGAGAGGGAGGGAGGGAGAGCGATAGAGAGAGAAAAAGAGACTGAGATAGAAAGAGAGTGATAGAGAGAGAGCGAGAGAGAGGGAGAATGAGAGCGAGAGAGAGAGAGCGATAGAGAGGGAGAGAGAGAGGGAGGGAGAGAGAGAGCGATAGAGAGAGAGGGAGGGAGAGAGAGCGATAGAGAGAGAAAGAGAGACTGAGATAGAGAGAGAGAAAGAGAGTGATAGAGAGAGCGATAGAGAGAGAGAGAGAGGGAGCGATAGAGAGAGAGAGATAGAGAGGGAGAGAGAGAGGGGATGTAAATAGGCATTCTGGAGTGCAGGGTGAGTCACAGGGGAGAGGGACACAGCAGCAACAGCAGAATAAAAATCAAGCCACACAGCAGTACTCAGGGATTGGAGGGCGAGTGAGAGAGAGTGACAGGGAGGGGTTTATGAAAAAGGCGAGAAAGGAGGAGAGTAAAAGATGTGAGGGGGGCTGTGTAACGTGGTGGTGGGGGGAGGGGGGGGGGGGGTAGGGGGCTGAGGAACGAAATCAGGAAAAGAAAAGCAGTGAACTGCAAAAAGCAGCTAATGATCTCAGTATGTACCTGTGCCAGACAGGCACACACACACAGACACACACACACACACACACACACACACACACACGCACACACACACACACACACACACACACACACACACACACACACACAGGAACACACACCGACACACACAGGAACCACACACACACACAGGAACACAAAACCCTGCGTCTATTTTAAACTGCACCTGGGAGACGGGGGAGGAGGAGGAGAGGTGACGCGGGGCGAAAGTTTTAAACGCGCCGCTCAAACGAAGACGCTTCGGAGGCGCGGAACAGCCGCGGAGAGCTGGGTTAGCTTCAAACGACGCCGCTCCAGCGACGCGCTTAGCATTCCAGCAACGCCGCCGCGACACTCCGCTCACGAGCTGTCGCTCCTCTCCCCGCGCATCGAGAAAAAACTGTAAATTTATTTGCTATTTTAGTTATTTCCACGCGCGCTCCTCTCCACGCAGTCTGAGAACATCGCCTGCGAACAGACAGCCGGCGGAGCGATCGCTTTTTTCTAAAAAAAAAAAAAATCGATAGCCGGCTTCGGCTTTATTCGCCCCGAAACGCGTCTTTCGCGCCCCACACCGCCCCGCCCAGCCCCGCCCCGCCTTTCAGGCCCGAGCGCTGGCGATAAAGCCGGCCAGCTGTGCGCCATTTTCCTGTCGGCGGGGCGAACGCCGCGCTGGGCTCTTTAATTGCGGCGGCGAGCCGCGATGGCGGCGGCGGCTGAGTTATCGCCGTCCTGCTGGAGACGCTCCGTTTAAAAAAGATCCATCGGGTTCCTCCGAGCGGCGAAATAATTTATGCCGCAGGGATCATTTGAAGGATCATAAAGTGGACGGAGTTAATAATGACAGAGAGAGGGAGAGACAGAGAGAGAGACAGAGAGAGAGAGAGATGAATTCCCAGAGGACCCCGGGGACGTCTCATTCCATCTGAGTGGATACGGCCCTGTGACTGTAAATCAGAGAGAAACGGACAAAAAAAGACAAGAAAAAAAAAAACACATGCATGTGGCTGTTGGAGCAAAACTTTCGGTGTGAACGTGACCAGGGACTGTATTATAGCCAGAAGATCACCACGATATCGCCTTACTCGCAGAAAACACAGAGATGAGCTCCACCAATCCTGGCGTACGTTGTCAACAGCCAATACATAACGATAGCGACAGCGACTGGGGAATACTTTCTGCTTATACGTCCAGGATCCCAGTGAGAATTACCACACAGCAGCTAGACAGCATCCACAGTAACCGTTGGTGTCGCTCGATTGGATGTTACCAACGCGTCCCACCATTGGTGGAGCTCTTGGTTGTTACCAACGCATCCCACCATTGGTGGAGCTCTTGGTTGTTACCAACGCGTCCCACCATTGGTGGAGCTCTTGGTTGTTACCAACGCGTCCCACCATTGGTGGAGCTCTTGGTTGTTACCAACGCGTCCCACCATTGGTGGAGACGGACGGACGGACGGACGGACGGACGGACGGACAGAGAGACGCACAGACGGACGGACGGACGGACTCACCCGGACCACGTTGTAGCTGGGGTCGCCCTTGCGGTGCATTGTGGTGAGCACGCTCTGCAGCGTCCTCCAGGTGACGGTCTTGCCGCTGCCGGTCTTGCCCACGATCATGGTGGAGTGGCGGGAGTTCTTGGTCTCGTACAGCTGGATCACCTTGGTGACGGTGAAGGGCGTGACCTGCAGGCCGCTCTGCCGCAGCTCCGCCTCGATGGTTTTCTGCAGCTGCGTGCGGCACGGGGGGGGGGCGGGGGGGGGCGGAGAAACTCACACGCTCGGCAGGGAACTCACCGCCCGCGGGAAAACTCATTCGCCAACGTGTGCTCCAAGCAGGACTTAGGTTTATTCATCAACGCTAACAATACAAATCCAGTCACAATGCTAATTTTCTATTCGCTAGATTCTCACTTCATCTTGTAGGAAATCATTGGCCAGGTCACATGACCCTAATTGGCTGGTAACCCAGCGTATGAAATGCAGCTTTTTACTCAGCGTGAAACTGGGTCCTAACTGTTCTCTAACTCAGTACTGAGGTTTGTAATGCACTGGCCAGCCTGCATGGCCCTGTCGGACCGTACCTTTCCGTAGTCGATGGTGGGGGTGTCCACGCCAGGAAACAGGTCCTGGACGATACCACTGAAGAGCGGCAGGTCGACAGCCGTCAGTTTGGCGATGTTCATGTCCTTCATGGACATCAGCAGGATCTGCGGGGAGGGCGAAAGGCGGGTCAGAGACACTGTGTCTAAGACCGTTAAAGGTCTTTGACATTTTCACAGTGCATATCAAACCGAAAATAAGACTGCATGAAACTTTCTAAACTCAGAGAACAGGAAGTGGTTTTTTTTTTTTTTTTTTTTTTTTTAATTATTAGAAAGCTTTACTACTCAACTGTCTGATCTTCATTATTCCAGATCTTGTGGACCAAACTCCTCCAACATTTTTTAAGCTAGACATACCAAATCTCCCCTACCCCTATCACATCGCTTGTGCTCCGTAAAGCTAGCTGAGAAGCACCACTTCTACTGCTAGACATTGTTTCTCTAAGTATAACCTACTACAAGCCTGCTGTGAGCTTAAGCTGTTTACAAAACTAACTCATAACTACAGCTAAAATAGACAGACAGGTAGTTGCCGCCAGCTACTTTATTTGTATTATGGTAAATGTGAAGCTGTTTAAACCAAACCTGGGAAGGTTGAGTTTGTTGCATCATTTATATGCAACGAATGTCAGAATTTGCTTCAGGGAAAGTTTGCTATCAAGCCAGAACACACAACAAGGGGACAGCATACCATCACGGTTTCACCCTGTAACTTAGATAGCTCGTTCTAACCAGCTAGGTCACGGCTAGCTAGGCGAAGATGCTCGCAAACTTGCTGCGTCGCGTGAACTTGAAACTTAATATCAGGCTGATGCCGCTGTTTTACTGTTTGTACTTTTCTCTCCTTTCAATTTTAAGCTTTCAAAACCGGGCCCCGAGGCAAACCAATTAAAGTTTGTCCTTCAAACTTTTTTTTTTTTCCCGAGCTGCATCTCAGATCCCACCAGGGAGCGAGAGGAGACTCTTTTATTTATTTTTGTTTCGTTTTTTTGGTGATCGGTGCTGCTCAGCGCCTTCATGCTCGTGTCCCGCTCTCAGACAGACGGCAAGCCGTTGAAACGACCCTTGCCACAGGATGCGGGGGGGGGGGGGGGGGGGGGGGGGCGGGCGGGCAGGCAGATGGGGGTGAAAGGTCACGTGGGCCGGCGGCCGCACCTCCTCGTCTCCGCTGTCGGGGCAGACGCGGCGCTTCTTCCCCGCGTAGCGCAGGAGCGAGGTCAGGGCGCGCAGGCCGAAGTCGTAGTGGTCCTGCTTGGACAGCTGCTGCACCGCCAGCGAGTACAGAGTGAACACCTTCTTCGCCAGCATCTGAGACGCACAGGAAACACACACACACGCTGCAGTGAATACACACAAACACACGCTGCAGTGAATACACGGTGTACAGCTCATTTAACCTATCTGAAGCTCACAACCTACATACACATATGCTCACTCACACACCACACACACACACAGACACACACACACACACACATCCTCACACATACACACACACACACACACACACAATCCTCACACAATCACACACACACACACACATGAACACACAAAATCCTCATACACAAGCATACACATGCACAAGCGCATGCACACATGCACACACACACGCACATGAACACACACCCAAGCAAACACATGCACACGCACAGGCACACACACTCACACTCACACAATAAGCACAGTACCATATTTTCGCATTAGGAGATGCAGGGACATATTCCTGAGTTACTGTCCATCATACAACTTGTTGTGGGTCATGATCCAAGTGAAGTCCTGGATGAATTCAATAACTGCACAAAACTATAACTTAGCTTTGGTGAAAAATCCCTGAAACTATCAAAACCAAACATGCGACACAAATGACTGGCTGAAAAGCGGTACCTGGTAGACCTACGCTGCAGGGCAATATTTTTTTTAGGATGTTTTATCCTTCCAAAAAATTCAAAAACCTCTGCCAGTACCCCATGGGGTCGTCGGTTTGAGTCAGAAGCTTTGCTGCGGGGCCGAAGCAGTGGTGTAGTTCTAAATTAAAACACGTATTTGCTTATATGCGTGCCAAAAAGCACCCCCCGCCCGCCCCCACACCCACAAACCCTTCCCCCCCCCCTGCATTTGCATAAGCTCTGACTTCAGTCACTTCAGAACCAGTGCTTGATGTGATGTGAGAAGGGCCCCCTGCCCCCTCCGCCCCTCCCCTGCCCCCACCCCCCACCCCACCCCCCCCCACGCTCATATCTATCCCCAGAAGGCAGCAGCCGGGCTCTGGCAGGAGATGGCCGCTTCCTGCCCGCTTCCTCTCGGCTCATTGGTGGCGGTGTCCCCGACCGGCGAGCGGCACGCAGCTGCCCCTCCGTCCCCCCCCCCCCCCGTGGAGCGGTGATCGCGTGTCAGCAACGCAGAGGGGCCGCGCGGGTCAGGGGAGGAGCGTCCGCCGCGCGGTTTCCACGGCGCTGCCGCGGCGCTGGCGAGATCTCCGTACCGGCCGACGGCGCGTCACCTTAAACTACGCTCATTGGGCGGGCGCGCTCATCCCGAGCGACGGGCGGTGGTGGGGAACATCGGGGGGAAGGCTACACCGCGGTGTGGAGGGGCGGGCTCAGTGCCCGGGTGGCGCGGGCCCTTGGCGTGAGGCGCGAGGCGTACCTTGCAGTTGTTGAAGCCCTCCCCGAACAGCGTGATTTCGGCGATGAGCGTGGAGTCCGGCACCACCATGGAGATGGGCCGGAACATGGACTTCAGGTTGTCTGGGAGCTCCGTGCGCCCGGCGTAGCCTGGAGAGGGGGGGGCACACCGGGGGGGGTCAGAGAACGAGGGGGGGCGGTGGGGGGAGGGGGCACACCGGGAGGTCAGAGAACGAGGGGGGGGGCGGGGGGGTGAGGGTGTGGGGGTCACCGCCGAAGCTGTAATTCTGAGCTTGGGGCTCCGCATTTCGTTTCGGTTGCCATGGTGAGAGAAGGTCACCGTGCGCGTTTGTGTCTCCGTCCCAGACTGCGGTACGTGCACGGGGGGGGGGGGGGGCTGTGTGTCACGGCTGCTGACCGAAATGCTAAATCCCTGGCCAATGAATATGCATGTGTGCGGAGTGCTATGTGACTGAAGACACTGTACACCAGTGTTATTACTGCCGCATAGCTGTACACACATTGTATATGTTTGAACAGTACAGGCCTATTGTGCTATGAATTAGAACAACATAAGAACACGAGAAAAAGTGATGACCATACTGTACCAGGCCATTCAGCCCAGCTTGGCTCATCATTCTTTTTTTTTCTTTTTTTTTTTTAATAGATGTACGAAATAAATAAGAGAAACGATCTATATAAAAACCATCAACAAACAATAAAAGCAAATCCTAAAAGAATCCAAAAGAAAAAAAATCTAACAATCATTAAAAACGATCAATCAATAAAACAATAAAACCCAATAAAAAACGATAAAACTCCAGACAATCACGTTTGACAGTATAATGAATGGTATATGCCTGTGAAGGATGCTATGTTTTAAAGCACACATGCCTTTGCAAGAATACTGTCAGTGTAATAAAGCTGTGTGCCAAATATAAGGATGCTGAATGTCTGTGTAATAAACACTTTGTGCTGTTGTAAGGATGCTATATGTCTGTGTAATAAAGTGTGTATGACAATGTAATAAACGCTATATGCTGGTGTAAGCATACTCTAATGGCTGAATAATTAAATGCGTATGCCTATGTAAAGAAGCTGCATGCCCGTGTAATACAGGCATTACACTTGCGTAATAAATTATTTACTAATCTGTAGTGAACGTTGCTATAACTATGTAAGGAAACTGTATGTCTGTGTAATAAATGACTTACACATGTGTAATAAATGAATGACATACACCGGCGTACTAAATGATCTACACCCATGTAATAAGCGTTGTACACCCGGGTAAGGAATGTGAAACGGCTGTACCGGGGTTCATGGTGATGAAGATGCCGCAGGACCACACCAGGCGGATGTCCCGGCCCTCGAACGTGAAGTTGGTGGCCCCGGCGGCCAGGGCGGAGAGGATGGACAGGATCTGCTGCGCCACCACCGACAGCACCTCGATGTTGATGCGGTTGAACTCGTCGAAGCAGCCCCACGCGCCCGTCTGCCGGGGGAGAAAAACACGAGTGTGTGTGTGAGGGCCGTACGGTTTAACAGGCCGGGGCTGTGCTGAGCAGAACCTGCGCTGTACAACAGCGGCGTCATTCTGCACGGTGCACTTCCTGCTTTGTGCAGTAACTCCACATTCAGGGTTTCTGAAAGGGCGGTCTTCACAGGGGTACCGTTTTTTAGACTACAGTATGTGTTAAAAGTGAGCAAGCTCCCAGTAAAGTGCCTGTGTTGCCTGAGCTGTACAGTGCCTGTGCTGTTCAGTGCCTGTGTTACATGTGTTGTTCAGTGCCTGTGTTGCCTGTGCTGTACACTGCCTGTGTTACCTGTGCTGTACAGTGACTGTGTTGCCTGTGCTGTACAGTGCCTGTGTTCCTTGTGCTGTACAGTGCCTGTGTTGCCTGTGTTGTTCAGAGCCTGTGTTACATGTGCTGTACACTGCCTGTGTTACATGTGCTGTACAGTGTCTGTGTTGCCTGTGCTGTACAGTGCCTGTGTTGCCTGTGCTGTACAGTGCCTGTGTTGCCTGTGCCGTACAGTGCCTGTGTTACATGTGCTGTACACTGCCTGTGTTACATGTGCTGTACAGTGCCTGTGTTGCCTGTGCTGTCCCGTACCTGAGCCAGGCCAGAGTACATGCGGCCCATGGATTTGAAGTCCAGGCCCTCGGAGCAGTTGACCACGATGACGTACATGCCCATGGCCTTGCCCAGGTCCTTCACCGTCTCCGTCTTCCCCGTGCCGGCCGGGCCCTTGGGGGAGCCCCCCCGGTTCAGGTGCAGGGCCGTGGTTAGGGTCATGTAGCACCTGTGGGGGGGGGGAGGGGGTGGGGGCACAGTCAGAGGCACAGCAGCACGCAGGCACGCGGCGTCCGCTTCCCCACTCCCTGCCCTGAGTAACGTGGAGACCGCCTCGCTGAGCGCTTCATCGCTTAGCGCTGGACCGGCAGGACGTGTGATCTCTTAATGCCTGCACTGTCTGTTATGACCGACCTCATAACCGCAGCTGATGCTGGCCCCAGATCTCCACGGTGACGCGCGATAACAGCTACAGCCGTGATAAGGGCAATGGTGACGACATCAGCGGAGGGGGGCGGGGTTTACCTGTCAGTGAGGGGGGTGATGACCAGGCGGCCGGAGTTGCCCAGGTACTCGTATCCGTACAGGAAGCGCGTGTTGGTCTGTCTGATGATGCAGTCGTCCACGTCCTGCGCAGACGAGAGGGTTTGGGGTGAAGGGGAATCTGCCCCGCTCTTACCTGACTGTTTCAACATCCCCCTCACCGCCCCCCAACCCACCTCTTGTGTCTCTGCCCCCCCCCCGCCCCTCACCTTATCCCAGTACAGACGCAGCTGGCTCAGCCAATCGAAGGAGGACACGTCGCAGCACCCGGCCTTGGCCAGCTTGTCGATGACGTCGCGGTTGTGGACCTCCACGGTCACCAGCGCCACGATCTTCAGCCGCAGGATCTTGGACAGGTTCCCGCGGATGGCCTCCGAGTACCGCCGCAGCATCGACACCTGCGGCCGGGTCCACAGCGATCCCATAATGCAGCACGCTCTCGCGACACACACCCCCACGACCACCACACACACGCACACACACGCACACACACACACATGCACACTCGCACTGGCTGGGTGATGTTCATCGGCGACCGGCCGAGTTCGGGCCACGGTGTTCGGCGTGAGCGGTAACCAAGCAAAGCAGATTACAGCTCAGAGTTCCTGACAACGGCGAGGGACAATTATCCCAAACAAGCTCATTTTGTAAAGAGGCACGCTTCAAAATTTGAACTACAAAAATGATTACGCGGAACAAAAACATGAAAGGGCCCCAGTGTTTCACTGATGGGCCAGGACTTCATTGTAGCTAACAAGCTACCGCAGCTCCTTTTGAAATGCCAACAAAGTATTCAGCGCTCGTTCGCAAACATCAAATTAAATGTCAGTCACTAGCAGCATTGTGTCCTATGAGACGTCAGCAAACAAGCCCTGACAAATTTCTTTGTGTAAGCAAGGCGCTCAAATTTATACGTGTCAACGTCATGATACGGCGCACGAGACACAGCTGAAAACACAAACACACAAATCAATTATTATCACGCCTTTTGGACTTCCACGTGCATTGTTCACAAAAGACAAAGGAGGACACGTAAAATTCACGTGACGAATTCAGAACGCTGTAAATTCGGTCATTTTTAAACGTACACGTTGATCAGTGCGACATTTCAAAAACGTTCGCGATTGAGCAGCGCTGGAATAATGCCTGCGGCTACACAGCTTTTCCAGAATCTTCCCCGGCGTGGTCATGTGACAGCCCTTCTCACCTCAGGGCACAGGCTGCCCATTACTGGCTGTGTTACTGAGTATTTGTGGGAAGTGTGATGTATAGAAAAACTGTTAGCACATAAAATGAAATGTCCGTATACACGAAGTGAACTTGGCCCAGGCGCTCAGAGCCGGAGAGAGCAGCCGTGTGAGCTGCAGGCATTCGCACCCGGGCCTGACTGATAATCAGCCGAGGACGTTCCCCTTTTGCCCTTGTCTGGCCCAGGGGTCAGGGCACGGTCTGTTCAGACCGCCCCATTTTTTTGGGGGCAGATGCCTTAATGTAGGCGTCTACCTACCCCCTGTTCTTCGTGCAGAGCGAGCAAGTTTTTGTTTTTTTTATTTCATTTCCCGTGAAGAGCATCCAAGTTTTTTTTTTTCTTTCAAAAAATAAAAATGAAAATAAAATCAGGTGATGACATTTTCACAGTTTCTCACTTTCCTGTGCCTACCCCGGCGCACTGCGTCACGGCGCATACAAAACAAGCTTTTTATAGCCCCGGTAGTATTTCTGCTAATACCGAGCGTTGTGGCTATGATTACTAGACACAATTCAAGTGAATGCCCAATCAAGGCGACACATTTTCGCAGCATTCAAAACGATCTGTTGCTCTGCTCTTGCCCTCCGTGACGCCGTTCACCTGTTCAAGTGCGACGTTTCTTTAACACGGAACACAGAAGTAATCAGGGCCCACGAGTTTGATTAAAACGCAGAACTGAATCACTTTTCGCCCTGAAATCACAAGTCGCAGTCACTTTTGCTCTGATGTTTTTGAAAGGAGAATTCTAATGAAACGCCATTTCCATTTTGAGCAAATAAAAAAATAAATCTCGCTACAACACGTTTATAACACATTCACTAAAAAACGAGCACGCACCCTGCAAAAGGAAATGAACTGCTCATGTAGAACACACCCCGGGACAATATCGATAATATTCATCGTGACAGCAACAGCGAGCTTTACACACACACTTTATCTGCTCTCAGAAGAAAAATGCCAAAGGTGTTAAATGCTATTATTGCGCTCACTGGTACTTATTTCAAGGCCAACGGACGCTGGAACAATTCCGCTCTTTTACTCTACGCTGCGTCACTTCAGTGGGAGCGACGCTGTTCACAACGGCGGTTTTTCTCCGTGACGCGCAGACTGCGCACAGTGACGAGAGGCACCTGGGCCACTTCAGGGCTCTGGCGTTTAAAATGCTGCATCGTGCGGCGTAAGCTCTCTCCTGCACCTGCATGCGCTTCAGCGTATAACAGCAGCACCACTCATTTCCACCTCAGCTGCGCAGTGTGCTGTGTGCTTCTGTGTGCGTCTGTGCTAAAGAAAGAGGCGGAGCTTGTTAGCTGCGCAGTGCACACTCAGGGCTGCGTGCGTCTGTGCTAAAGAAAGGGGCGGAGCTTGTTAGCTGCGCAGTGCGCACTCAGGGCTGCGTGCTCTGTCTAAAGAAAGAGGCGGAGCTTGTTAGCTGCGCAGTGCACACTCAGGGCCTCACTCAGGGCTGCGTGCCTCTGTGCTAAAGAAAGAGGCGGAGCTTGTTAGCTGCACAGTGCACACTCAGAGCCTCGCTCAAAGCTGCGTGCTCCTGTGCTAAAGAAAGGGGCGGAGCTCGTCACCCCCGCGTCGGCCGCTCACCTGCTTCTTCTTCATGGATTTGAGGGCCGTCTTGTCTGCGCGCTCCTTGCCGATCATCAGAGACTTGGTGACGTCGGTGGTCCACTGGATCTGGCTGGCAGTGATGAGCATCTGCGCGGCGTGGTGGGGGTGGGGGGGGGGGGGTGTCAGGGACAGGGGACAGAGGCAAGCATAATGGCATTAAAGCACCAAACTTTCAAGGTTTTATTAGACTGTTTCTTTTTGATAGTTTTACTGTTTTTTTGTCTGCAGACACAATGTCTACCTGTTCTGCTTGGTTGTTTTAAGTTCGTAGGTTTGCTCTGCACTGATCTATTTTATTATTGACGCGTTTGATGACATTACGGTTGTGCTATCGCAATACATGTGTTTGCTTGCAGTGCCAATAAAGCCGGTTAAATTCAGCCGTGCCGAAATAAAGCAGTTTGAGAGAGAACAA
The DNA here is from genome assembly GCF_018555375.3 of Anguilla rostrata. Taxonomy (NCBI): domain Eukaryota; kingdom Metazoa; phylum Chordata; class Actinopteri; order Anguilliformes; family Anguillidae; genus Anguilla; species Anguilla rostrata. The sequence goes on along the minus strand of NC_057935.1, from coordinate 5,117,866 downwards.
GACAGCAAGAAGTTGAATTGAGTTGCCGGAGTTTTATAGTTTGATTCAGTTTGATTCAGTTAGCTTTCTGCAGTATCAGATAAGTGAGTGAGAACAGTGAGGCACATACTCACAGTGTGAGTGTGTGTGTGTGTGTGTATAGTGTGTGTGTGTGTGTGAGTGTGTGTAGTGTGTATAGTGTGTACAGTGTGTGTGTGTGTGTGTGTGTGTAGTGTGTGTATAGTGTGTGTGTGTGTAGTGTGTGTATAGTGTGTACAGTGCATACAGGGCTGTGCTTACCTGCCCAGGCCAGTCTCTCACCCACTTGTCTCTCTTCCCGGTCATCTTCCTCAGGCCCATGCGGCAGTTCCTCAGGCAGTCCTTCAGTGTGAAGCGCATGGTGTGCTCTATGTCACACAGCCAGGCCTGCACACACAGACAGGCACAGAGACACAGACACAGAGAGAGACACAGGGACACAGGAAAAGACAACAGAAAAAACACAGACACACAGAGACAAAAACAGGGACACAGAGCACACAAGAGACACAGACACACGAGAGACACACAGAGGACACAGAGAGAGACACAGGAACAGAGGACATCAGACATAGAAAGTCAGCAGGGATGATGTCAGCAGTGTGATGTCAGCTGCGGTACAGACACGAGTCGGAGGAAGACTCTTCACGTGCAGATGGAATTGCAGGCGACCAATCAGGCGGCGGGAGGGCACTGGTGTGGCGGTGCTCTCAGTGTCAGCCAGCTGAACCCCTCCCATGACTGGGTGACACCAGTGCCAACTGCGTTAAGGGCTGCTCAAGGCCGCCACTGGCCTGTGGCGGTTTCAGACGGAGTGTGTAGTGAAGACGAAGCTCACCTCCACTGGCCCCTCCAGCAGCACTGTGTGGGTGAAGTCCACAAACTCCCCGTCCGACGAGAACATGCCGTTAGCCTCCGACTTGCTGCTGATCCCCATCTGAAGAGCAGGCAGGCACAGTGAGGGAGCTCTTACACTTACTCTGCATGAGCTAACTGGCCGTGTGTGTGTGTCTGCATGTGTGTGTGTACGTTTATGTGTGTCTGAGTGTGTGCGCGTGTGAGAGAGTGCGCGTGTGAGAGAGTGCGTGTATGTGAGTGTGTGTGTGAATGTGTGTGCGTGCGTGTGTGCGTGTATGTGTGTGTCTGTGCTCCAGCGTGCTCCTCAGACAGTACCTTACTGATCCTCAGGCTCTTGATGTTGTCGAAGCACTTCTTGAGGTGCGGCTGGACCGCCTCCGGGTTGCGAGCCTGTCCCAGGATCTCCAGCAGGTCGTCGTTGGACAGGAAGTAGAAGCGAGGGAAGATCTGCCGCTTGGTCTCCAGGTACATGTCCAGGGACTTCTGAATCTCCTCCAGCCTGCTGTTCATGTCCGTCAGCTTCTCCAGCAGTCCTGAGGCAAGAGAGAGAGGCAGAACCACCCTTCTAAGGACAAACAAACGAAAACGCACTTTTACCCTGAATGGACTCTATCCTGTAATTCATGTTGCAGTTCGGTTAATGGCTCTATCCTGTTATAATGGGTACAGTAAGATATCCCCCATGATGCCCCACACCTCTTTCCTTTTCTCCCCATCTTCCTCCTCCTCTGTTTGGTCCTCACACGTGATCAGACTGGATTGTAAAGTGTGCAAACACACACACACACACTAATAAATCCCAAGCCAGGGACTCACCAGCGTGAATGTGAGCTCGAGCCTCACAGAGTTTGAGACCACCGCGTGTATAAATATCCCGCTGACAGAAAAGTGCTTCTTGCAGGACATTTGGTATTCCGACAACCTGACCTTCAGCAACGCCGCAGAGAGGCTAATGTCAGAGCCCAAATAAGTAAAAATGTCTGTTTCCAAATATCAGCGCCTCAGCAGCTATACAACAGACATTCAGACGTGTTTATAGCAACACCACTGACATTATATTAACACGTTTTTGTCCCCTGGAAACTATCCAGTCAATATTGTAAAACTGCCACAACCTGCCAGGCACATTCACTAAGCAGCCAAAGCAAAATATATTTTTTTAAATTCCATTTTTAAAAAGCAGCAGCAATAGCAGCACATAAGAGAATTTTATTCTTCTTTTTTTTTAAAAAATGGGAGCAGACAGTCTCTGCCCCCCCTTTTACATCTCCTGCTTTATCCAGACAGGTTGGGGACGTCGCAGAGAAAGGCACCGCGCAGGTCAGACAGAGTCACGGCAGCGATCGAACCCTCGCCCCCATGAGGGGAATGCGTGTGCCTTGAGAGAGGGCCGTCTGCACAGCTCCAGACCTCTCTGCACCGGGGAGCACTTCCTAATGTCTCTCCGCACCCCACGCTCTTTAGAACTGCTCACAGGAACAGAGATCTGTGGCCAAGAGCCAACGTTTCGGCACTGCGTGACCCCCCCAGCTACCTGTTTCCAGTCTGCAACTGCATCACTAGGCGTACTATAGTCTCCATTACATTCACAAGTACAAAATAAAAGGACATACTGTGTTCACTATGTGAAAATATCCACATTTCCTGGGTAATGTGTCTCTTTCAGAGCTCTCTCTCTCTCTCTCTCTCTCTCTGTCCCCTACCTGGGTAATGTGTCTCTTTCAGAGCTAAGGGCCCCTCCCTCTCTCTCTCTCTCTGTCCCCTACCTGGGTAATGTGTCTCTTTCAGAGCTAAGGGCCCCTCTCCCTCTCTCTCTCTCTCTCTCTCTCTCTCTCTCTCTCTCTCTCTGTCCCCTACCTGGGTAATGTGTCTCTTTCAGAGCTAAGGGCCCCTCCCTCTCTCTCTCTCTCTGTCCCCTACCTGGGTAATGTGTCTCTTTCAGAGCTAAGGGCCCCCCTCTCTCTCTCTCCCTCCCTCCCTCCCTCCCTTACCTGGGTAATGCGTCCCTCTCAGCGCATTGTTGTCCTTGCTGAGCCGGTCCATGATGGTCTTCCAGCTGGAGTTGATCTTGTCGAACTCCGTGGTCTCCCGGGGCAGCTGTTTCCGAATGTCCTCCCCCAGGAAAATGTTCTGTGAGCGGGACGGACACACACACACACACACAGCTCCAGCTCACGCTCCCATCCCACACGGCTGACCGGTCGCATGTCCGTACGGCCAGAGCGTGCGGGCGTGTTCTACGCTTCGCTTTAAGGCGTGGCACGTCCGATTCCACGTGTTCAGCGCGAGATCGCGTTTGTCCCGGTCTCTCCGAGCGTTCCAGCCGTCCTGACAATCAGCTCCATAACGAGGTGTCTGGTGACTCTAGTGCGTGCATTATGGGATGGTTATTTGTCAGTAGGAAGCTGGTGACAGAAGATCTGATAGCGCTGGAATCCGACCCAGGCTACTGCCGGGTGCGATTCTAATTGGATTTGGATGGATCTGAACCTCCGCCTGCGATTAGCGGCGCTCGGGCCTCAATCGTCACGCGCGACACGTGTGGGATTCGTCAAGAAAAAGGATCCATGTCGTCTGAAGCGGGAGACGCAAACAGGGCCTGAATGCCTGATGAGTGGGGATGAGTGTGCGTGTGTGAGCGTGAGCACAGTGCGTATGTGTGTACATGTGTGAGTGTGTGCACAGTGCGTATGTGTGTACATGTGTGAGTGTGTGCACAGTGCGTATGTGTGTACATGTGTGAGTGTGTGCACAGTGCGTATGTGTGTACATGTGTGAGTGTGTGCACAGTGCGTATGTGTGTGCATGCGTGAGCGTGTGCAGTGTGAGATGTGTGTGTACGTGACCGCGTGTACAGTGTGAGATGTGTGTGCGTGAGCGTGAACGCGTGTGCAGTGTGACGTGTGTGTGTGTGTGAGCGTGAGTGCGTGCAGTGTGAGGTGCGTGAGCGTGATCGTGAGTGTGTGCAGTGTGAGATGTGTGTACGTGCGTGAGCGTGTGTGCAGTGTGAGATGTGTGTGTGTGTATGTGTGTGAGTGTGTGCAGTGTGAGATGTGCGTGCGTGCGTGAGCGTGTGTGCAGTGTGTATCTGCGCAGGTGAGGGCACCTCCAGGTACATCCACTGGCGCTGCACGGTCAGGATCATCTCGATGACCTCCAGCACCAGGGACAGGCAGCGCTCCCAGCGGTCCACCTCCTTCTCGAAGGCGCGCACGAAGCGGGACGCCTTCATGGTGGACAGGGTCACCTGGTTATCCTCCAGCGCCTGGAACACCTCCTCCGTGCCCCTGAGCGCCCACACAGACACACACACCACCTGCGTTACCATCACAACCACAACCACAACCACACATCACCTGCGTTACCATCACAACCACAACCACACATCACCTGTGTTACCATCACAACCACACATCACCTGCGTTACCATCACAACCACAACCACACATCACCTGCGTTACCATCACAACCACAACCACACATCACCTGCGTTACCATCACAACCACAACCACAACCACACATCACCTGGGTTACCATCACAACCACAACCACAACCACACATCACCTGTGTTACCATCACAACCACAACCACAACCACACATCACCTGGGTTACCATCACAACCACAACCACACATCACCTGTGTTACAATCACAACCACAACCACAACCACACATCACCTGGGTTACCATCACAACCACAACCACAACCACACATCACCTGTGTTACCATCACAACCACAACCACACATCACCTGACGTGCGTTCAACAGAGAAAGTGTTTGGCCTGTTTGTAACAGTCACTGCTGACAGATTTCAAATTGAAAGTTCCATTCGGTTCCTCCGCTGACTTGGATTTAATTAAGATGGACAAGACAATGAAAAGGAGCGCAATTTTCATCCGCTGACAGTTTTTTTTTTTGTTCAGGAACAAAATCATTTGTTAAAATTAATTTTATCAGTCAGTAGACAGTAGAAAATTATTTATACTTTGTTCATTTCCTATCAGTAGCCAGCTACAACCTTTTCAGACTGCTAGGGAACATTAGCAACACAGGCATGGTATCACAACCCAAGCCACATATCATCTGTTCAAATATAAGGTGGAACACATAACCACAGATCCCACAATGCCCCTTTGTTAAGCATAGACCTGTAAGACCAGAGATACCTGCTGCTCAGATATGTGCTAATTGTCTGTGGCGAATGTGAACATCCCTGTTTCTGTCCTGCGGTACTGCCTCTGGGTTGTGATGTGTTTGGATTGTCCTCCATGTACAGGGTGGTTCTCTGTGGCGTGAGCTACTCTGGGCTGCTCTGGGGCACCGGGAAGCAGAGAGGAGGGCAGCCCCACCTCTGTCCGCCACTCCAGACAACAAAAGACATACGCGCACACACGCCCGCCCACACACACACGCGCACACACACACACAGACACACGCGCACACACACACACACACACACACACACACACACACACACACACAGACACACGCGCACACACACACACACACACGCGCGCACACAAACACACACGCACACACACGCCCGCCACACACACACGCGCACGACGCCGCCACACACACACGCACACACAGACACACAGACACACGCGCACACACACACACACACGCACACACACACCCGCCCGCACACACACTCAGACCCGGGAGGGATGCGGACAAAAGGAGGCGGGCAAGGTGAGCTGCAGGGACGGCGCGGCGTGAGGGGTAACCGTGGCAACGGCTTCATGCGGCGCGGCGCGGTTGCCATGCCGACGGCGGCGCCGGCTGCCGCCGCTGCTGCCCTCGGTGGGTCCAGACGCAGCTGGCGGTCGGGCCCGACGGGCACACGTTTATGCAGCGGGCGCACAGACAGGCCGAGCCGACTCCCCCCTCTGTGTGCTGCGTGCTGGGCAGCGCCACCCCCCCACCTGCAGCCCCCCCCTCCAACATACCCCCCCCCCCATTCCCACAGCCCCCCCTCATCCGCAGCCCCCCCCCCCCAAACCTGCAAGCCCCCCTCCAGCACCCCTCCATCCCACAGCCCCCCTCCCCACCTTCCCCTCACCCGCAGCCCCCCCCCCCCTTCCCCGCTCTACTACTCTCTTCACCCCGACTGCAAACCGAGTGCTTCAGTCAGCGGTGTCGGGCTCCCGGCGTCCGTAGCACACAGCAGCACCGCCGCTGCCATTAATACCGCTAACGTATTAATAACCGCACTGAATGCAACTCATCTGGCACGGAGAAGAAAGCCGGCGTGTGAAATATCTGCTTTCTCAGGGACGCGCTACACAGACGCAGAGGGACCCGCGCGCGGACGAAGACTCTACCTCCGCTCATTTGCATATCTGGCCCTTTGTCTCCGAAGCCGGGGGGCCAGGACGGAGGGCTCGTTTGGCTCGAACAATGCCTCAAAATTAAGACAAGGCTCTCAGAGGAGAAGAGCAGGAGTTGTCATGGCAGTGAGAGGCCGTGAATACAGACCCTTTCAAGCTATCAAAGAAGAAAAAACACAGAGAGAAACCCTGAAACCCTTGAGCAAGGAGAAGTTTTTGAAAAACAGGCACTTGACCTCCAGTGCAGCTGAAATGAGAAAGAGGCACTGTGCCTGGAGCTCATTCTACCACACACTCAGAGAGCCCATGTTACACATACACACACGTATACACACACACACACACACACTCCACTCACACACACACACACTCCACACACACACACACACACACACACACACACCCTCCACTCACACACACACACACTCCACTCACACACACACACACACACACGTGCACACAAACATACACACACACAGGCATGCATGCATACACACAGGCACACACACTCTCTCATACACTAACACAAACACACACACACACAAAATCTCTTTCACACACTACTACACACATACTGTACACACACACACACACAACCACATGTAAGAATTCATATATCTGTTGGAGGGTTATTTCTTCTGTTTCTTTGCTACAACTGCACAAGGCAATCTTGGAAATAGTACAATCATTAACTCAGCAGAAGGCTCCCGCTAAATAAATGACAATACCCACTTTCAACCACTAGATGGCAAAATGGTAGAAAAGCAAGTTCTTTAGAGAGAAGTTCTTGTAAAAAAAACAATGTTGAACAAAACAGTTCAATAGACTCTACGCAATCACAGAAAATGACATGACTCATCATTGAACAGAGGGAGGCAGGGATCTCAAGCTCACCACTGAAAAGAAAGTCTCCCTATCATCCTGCATGAGTAGTGTGTGTGTGTGTGGGCGTGCGTGTGCGTGTGTGTGGGCGTGCTTGCGTGTGTGTGTGGGCGTGCGCGTGTGTGTCCATAGAAGTGTGTGTAGAAGTGCGTGTGTATAAGTGTGTGTGTGTGTATAGGTGTGTGTGTATATAAGTGAAGTGTACAGGTGTGTGTGTACAAGTGAATGTATAGGTGTGTGTATAAGTGAGCTTTTAGGTATGCGTATAGGTGTGTGTGTATATAAGTGAGTGTACTGGTGTGTGTGTACAAGTGAATGTATAGGTGTGTGTATAAGTGAGTATACAGGTGTGTATAGGTGTGTGTGTATATAAGTGAGTGTACAGGTGTGTGTGTATAAGTGAGTGTACAGGTGTGTATAGGTGTGTGTGTAAAAGTGAGTGTACAGGTGTGTGTGTGTGTGCGAGAGTTTCACGGACCCCTCCTCCCCCACGTTACGCAGAGCTGTAATATCAAAATGAAATCAGACCCGTCGTTTGTGCTCCCCCATGTTCACCGCAGGCCAGCGGGCGGCTGCAGCCCTCTCCCCGAATCAGCCAGGATGGTTCTGGACACTAATTGAATTGGGCTGGAGGTCTCTCTCTAATGGGCAGCAGATGGCCTGGGCATTCTCCTGCTCCGTGGCCTCGAACCCGCGCGCGTGAACGTGAGCCCGGCGAGGACAGCGCCCACTAGGTGGCAGTGCTGCACCGCAGGCTAGTCCTGCGTGCGCACAGTACGACGCCAGCTTTACGTGCTAAAAGGAAATAATAAAGACACAAATCAATAGCAATGATAACAAGACCGGCTCAGCCGGGGTCAAACCCTCTGTTTCGGGTCTGAGCGGTATATGAGAGGGAACACACTTATAATCTACGCTTGACAACCACGGAAAACGTGAGTGTGAGTGAGTGTAAGTGTGGTAGTGTGCGTGAGTGTTAGTGAGTGTGGTCGTGTGCGTGAGTGTTAGTGTGTGTGGTAGTGTGTCTGTGTGTATCTGCGTGTGGTACTGTGTGTGTGGTAGTGTATCTGTGTGTTAGTGAGTGTGGTAGTGTGTGTGTGTGTGTGTGTGTTAGTGAGTGTGGTAGTGTGTGTGTGTGTTAGTATGTGTGGTAGTGTGTCTGTGTGTATCTGAGTGTGGTAGTGTGTGTGTGGTAGTGTATCTGTGTGTGGTAGTGTGTGTGTGTGTTAGTCAGTGTGAGTGTGCATCTGTGTGTTAGTGAGTGTGGTAGTGTGTGTGTGGTAGTGTGTGTGTGTGGTAGTGTATCTGTGTGTGGTAGTGTGAGTGTGGTAGTGTATCTGTGTGTATCTGAGTGTGGTAGTGTGTGTGTGGTAGTGTATCTGTGTGTGGTAGTGTATCTGTGTGTTAGTGAGTGTGGTAGTGTGTGTGTGTGTGTAGTGAGTGTGGTAGTGGTGTGTGTTAGTGAGTGTGGTAGTGTGTGTGTGGTAGTGTATCTGTGTGTGGTAGTGTGTGTGTGGTAGTGTATCTGTGTGTTAGTGAGTGTGGTAGTGTGTGTGTGGTAGTGTATCTGTGTGTGGTAGTGTGTGTGTGGTAGTGTATCTGTGTGTTAGTGTGTGTGGTAGTGTATCTGTGTGTGGTAGTGTGTGTGTGGTAGTGTATCTGTGTGTTAGTGAGTGTGGTAGTGTGTGTGTGTGGTAGTGTATCTGTGTGCGTGAGTGAGTGTGGTAGTGTATCTGTGCGTGGTAGTGTGTGTGTGGTAGTGTATCTGTGTGCGTGAGTGAGTGTGGTAGTGTATCTGTGTGTGGTAGTGTGTGTGGTAGTGTATCTGTGTGCGTGAGTGAGCGTGGTAGTGTATCTGTGTGTGGTAGTGTGTGTGTGGTAGTGTATCTGTGTGTTAGTGTGTGTGGTAGTGTGTGTGTGTGGTAGTGTATCTGTGTGTTAGTGTGTGTGGTAGTGTGTGTGTGTGGTAGTGTGTTGTGTGTGTGGGATCTGTGTGGTGAGTGTGGTGTGGTAGTGTATCTGTGTGTTAGTGTGTGTGGTAGTGTATCTGTTGTGTTGTGGTGTGTGTGGTAGTGTATCTGTGTGTGTGTGTGGTGTGTGTGTGTGTGGTAGTGTATCTGTGTGGTAGTGTGGTGTGTAGTGTTGTGTGTGTGTTTGTGTGTGTAGTGTGTGTGTGTGGTAGTGTGTGTGTGGTAGTGTATCTGTGTGTTAGTGAGTGTGGTAGAGTGTGTGTGGTAGTGTATCTGTGTGTTAGTGAGTGTGGTAGTGTGTGTGTGGTAGTGTATCTGTGTGTTAGTGAGTGTGGTAGTGTGTGGTAGTGTATCTGTGTGTGGTAGTGTGTGTGTGTATGTATGGTGGTAGTGTGTGTGTATGTGTGTGTGTGTGGTAGTGGTGTGTGGTAGTTGTGTGTGTGTGGTAGTGTTGTGTGGTAGTATTGTGTGTGTGGTTAGTGTATTGTGTGTTGGTAGTGTGTGTGGTAGTGTATCTGTGTGTGGTAGTGTGTGTGGTAGTGTATCTGTGTGTTAGTGTGTGTGGTAGTGTGTGTGTGGTAGTGTGTGTGTGGTAGTGTATCTGTGTGGTAGTGTGTGTGGTAGTGTATCTGTGTGTTAGTGTGTGTGGTAGTGTGTGTGTGTGGTAGTGTGTGTGTGGTAGTGTATCTGTGTGCTAATGAGTGTGGTAGTGTGTGTGTGGTAGTGTATCTGTGTGTTAGTGTGTGTGGTAGTGTATCTGTGTGTTAGTGTGTGTGGTAGTGTGTGTGTGGTAGTGTATCTGTGTGCGAGTGCTGCCCTTTCCCCGGCGGGCGGACGGGAGAGATGAATGGGGGAGAGGCGCTGGGAGGTAATTACAGGTGATTTGGTGCGCTGCCACACACAGCATGTCCGGCATCTCTCTCTCATTGCTGTGACTGTTCACAGAAGGATCCTCCTCCACAGGGCCAATTACAGGCAAAGATGCGGCGACCGGGTGCCGCTTCCTCCGAGGGCCACGGGTTCGCCGGCGCGGTTATTACACAGTCTATTTGGCCCCGATCCGATCAAGCCCCTCGGTTATCTTCCTCCCCTCTCCCGCCGAGCGACTTATTTCTTTCTTCTGAAGCTGACTTATCTCAGCCCCGCTGGCGTGGGGGGGGGGGGGGCGGAGGGGAAAGGCTAGCGGTCGTGACGCGGCGCTGTAGCCGCTGATTGATTTAGCGTCGCCCCCCCCTCACCCTCCCCCTAATGTGGCCCAATCGCCAACGTTTAAAACGCTAACCATTTAGCGCCATGCGCGGTATATATACAGCAAAGGCTCTCTGCTGCAAACTGGGGGGGAGTTACAGAGGTTTTTATTTTTTTTCAATTCAACTGACTCAATTCAGGGGGGCCACACTATTGCCAACAGCTATATGTCAGCCAATCATAATGCGCTATAGGGGTGGCCAATCAAATTCCAAATTCCCACTGGACACGCCCCCGGCTGCAGAAGATGGGAAATGTAGTTCTCTCTAGAGTGCTCGTGAAGACGAGGAGAAAAGGAGGCAAAAAAAAAAAAATCAAACAAACAGAAACGCGAAGCTGGCGCCGGTGAGGAGCGAGGAGGCCTGGATTCAGCGTGAACGCTGTCAGGAGGAGGGAGCGCATCCTCGGCCGAAAAACAGGGATTTGACGTTTCTATAAATAGGCAGGTAAAAAAAAAAAGGGAGCTTTTTTTAAGCGGAATGTGGTGGGCGGCGAGGCGACGGCCGAGAGCGGGTGGGCGGGAGCTGACGCGCCCGTCACAGCAGGAGGAAGAGGAGGGCTGACGGGCGGACGAAGGTGGCGGCGCTTCTGTACCTGACGGGCGTCGCCCTCCGGAACCGCTCCTACGCTTGCACTTCCTTTGGTTTTTTTGGTTAATCAAACGCAACCGTTTCAGGGTGCCTACGTAGTAATAATAAGAATAATAGTAATATTTATTTATATATAAAGACAATAACAAACTTTTCATGATCAGAGACACCTTGAAAGCCCAGTCTTTCAAAGATATCAATTTTAAACAAAAATACAGATTTACTGAAATACATGAATTTTGATAACCACAAATACACCAAAATTATAAAAAAGTTTATAAAAAATTTTTTTCAGGAAACCTTTGGAAGCCAAAGCCTTTAAGAGCATTTTGCAAATTATCTGAATAAAAAAACGCGGCGCGTGAAAGTACAGTGATGATACTGGCACTATTTTACCAGCAAAAACGTTCTACACACACCATGATTTCAGCACGGAGCGCAAATTCCCGGCACAATGATGCTAGAAGGCCATGCAATTACACCGTGAATAACGACGGCGCAGATGCTGACAGACGGAGAATGACACTACGATCACGGGCCATTACAGCACAGGCAGCAATGATGCATACAGCACAGCCCTGCCATTTCCAGTGTGTAATCACACACACAACCTGTAGGACTCACACAGCGAGGCTCTGTCAGGAGGGGGTGGCGACTACTCTCCCGGTGCGTAACGGGGGACCAGGTACCCGAGTGCGTCTACTTACACATTTTACGTCTAACTTGGAGTCATTGTGCATGTACTTAGTGAGTCTGCATGCAAAATTTGGACAAGCATTTGGATTCTTTGAAAAGGGAAGAGAATTTTTGTTTTTGCTTTTTAACGACTTTCTTCATTTCCATCCGAACGCCACCGGGCCAGTTCTGCGGTGCCAGGGGAGGAAGGCCCGATTCTGCCAGGGCTCCTCGACTGTGAGTACGGCAGGCAGCGTAAGACGACCCTGGAGCCCCCTCCGGCTGTGAGGGAGGGAACCGCGGCTCTGCCCAGACCAGCGCTGCGGCAGCTTAGCGTGAAAACCTAGCCACGGGCTCGCCGGAAAGCGCAGGTACGCACCGGGCCCCGGCCGCGAGATTACCCGCGCAGGTAAGGCCTTCATAGCGCTAACTCCAGAGCGCAGTGTAACGTGCCAATTCTGCAGCGGGGAAGAAACGAGGGCAGGAGATCCCCAGACACACGAGCCGCTGCCTGCAGTGCTTTGTACTTAGTTTTGAGACGCTTTGTTTTCGCTGAGTGCAACTTAACGAAATGTGACCAACACAATGCAAATAAACACGGCCCCGTCGGAAACAGATGAAGGATCTTCCATCTCCCTGAAAATTGCTTTATTATTCTCAATTTGTCCTTTCATCTCCAAATTGGAAAAGGCAAAATGATACTGCCTTTTACTGCAATGTTAGTTATAGAGGGCTCTCTGTTCGGCATGCAGCCAACCGCCACTTTTTTTCCACTCTGGAATGATGTAGCGGCGGAAATGCACCACCCACTGAGACTCCTGGCCACAGGGGGCGCTGTAGCCCATGAGACTCCTGGCCACAGGGGGCGCTGTAGCCCATGAGACTCCTGGCCACAGGGGGAGCTGTATCCCATTATACTCCTGGCCACAGGGGGCGCTGTATCCCATTAGACTCCTGGCCACAGGGGGCGCTGTAGCCCATGAGACTCCTGGCCACAGGGGGCGCTGTAGCCCATGAGACTCCTGGCCACAGGGGGCGCTGTAGCCCATGAGACTCCTGACCACAGGGGGCGCTGTAGCCCATGAGACTCCTGGCCACAGGGGGCACTGTAGCCCAAGTAGACTCTTAAAACTTAAAAAGGATCTGCAGCACCACAATGCAGAAAATGAAAAGTTTTCTGCCATAGTGTGGCATTTAGAGAGTAAATCATCCTTCTAGATAATAAAAGTATCCATTTAAACATAATTAACGGCTTGTTATACTTCAGGAATCGCAACTGCGGCTGGACCGAAAAACCAGCCTCCAGGGGTTACAGAGGCCGGGAAGCCTTTACACCGGTGAATACATTTTACTCCTTTTCCCTACAAATTCAAACTGCTGTTTGTTGCTGCCTGTGAACCAAGGAATTCACAGATTTTAGAAAACTCATCCCTCCCTTTGATATCCTGGTACACGTGTGAACTCTCCCTCAGATGGTAAAGCCCTGAATAACTCAAGCGCAAAGACAGAGCTACAGTCAGGACTTGAACCCGCAGCTCAGACTCCCCTGTCAGGCTTTTTTTTGGGTTTTTGCTAGGCGAGTCCAGCTAAGCATTTACCCTCTGTGATATGTTCACACTAATCAGCTCCTTTCCAGGGAACTCAAAATGAAATTAAGGCTCCTCTTGGAAACACGTACAGATGATTACTGTCACGGTAAATTTTTTATTCTTTTCATAGTAAAATACCCAGGGTGCCCTAAGCTGAATAAAGGTATACCTTTTAAATTAAAAATATAAAACATTCACAAGGAGTCATTTTTTAAACCCTTTTTTTCCCTGAAATTGTTTATCATTTCATCAGCTCCTGGCTCTGGCTCTGGCTCTCCCTCTCTCCCTCTCTCTCTCTCTCTCTCATTGGCTCTCCCTCTCTTTCCCTCTTCCTTCCCCTCCACCCTGGGGGTCAACAGCAGTGACTAATGGCACTGCACTCCTTTCTACTGATGCGTACCCAATCTCATCAGGCAGATCCCCCCCATCCCATCCCTCTCTCTCTCCTTTTATTTATTTTTTGTTTACACACATATGCCTTCCGTAAAGCTAGCCCTACGATTCCAGACTCGGGGAAGCGGTTTGGCTTCGGATTAACATCCGGCCGTAAATCACCAATTAAGACTCGGGAGCACGTCGACGTTACAGCTCCGTTAGGCGGGGGGTAAAAATAACTCGATGAGCCAATCAGGGGAAAGTCGGTTAGGCCCGCCTCCTTAACGAGGGGAAATGTGCCACGCGAGGACCTCGGCCGTGAACGCGGCGCTCGGCGCGTAAGACGGTGTCATCGCTCGCTCCGCTAGTGCCGGGACGCGCGCTGTCCCGACGGGGTCCCGGAAAAGCCGAACGCTCCCGGCACACGGGAACGCACCGCTCGAGGTGATCGTTTCGGCGACGGCGGCGTGTGGGAGAGGCAGCCAGGCCGGCACGCAGCGGCGTGTGGGAGAGGCAGCCAGGCCGGCACGCGGCGGCGTGTGGGAGAGGCAGCCAGGCCGGCACGCGGCGGCGTGTGGGAGAGGCAGCCAGGCCGGCACGCGGCGGCGTGTGGGAGAGGCAGCCAGGCCGCACGAGCGCGGTGGAGAGGCAGCCAGGCCGGCACGCGGCGGCGTGTGGGAGAGAGGCAGCCAGGCCGGCACGCGGCGGCGTGTGGGAGAGGCAGCCAGGCCGGCACGCGGCCGCGGCTGAGACGGTAAACGCGGTCTGTGACAAGCCGAGAGACTAGAAGCACTCACACACTGGCAGCGAGGAGCTCGGCACTCACACACTTAACTCAGAAATAGCTTGATCTGTTTAAATCACTGTAATCTGGCTTTTACCAAGACCTGACTTGTAAATAAAGGGTTGCTGTTCCAAAAATCTTTAGAATTCTACAAAGTGGCGATGCAAGTTTCTGCACAACCCGCCCTCCAACAGTGAAGCCTCACCTCGGTGACCTCTGACCCCACCCCTGCTGCGTAAACTCACGTCCCTGACCGCTGACCTCCCTCCCGCAGTGCGAAGCCACCTCCGTGAACTCCGACCCCACCTCCTGTAGCGCAAACGACCTCCGTGACCTCCGACCCCACCTCCTGTAGTGCAAACCCACCTCCGTGAACTCCGACCCCACCTCCTGTAGCGCAAACGACCTCCGTGACCTCCGACCCCGCCTCCTGTAGTGCAAACCCACCTCAGTGACCTCCGACCCCACCTCCTGTAGTGCAAACCCACCTCTGTGACCTCCGACCCCACCTCCTGTAGTGCAAACCCACCTCAGTGACCTCCGACCCCACCTCCTGTAGTGCAAACCCACCTCAGTGACCTCCGACCCCGCCTCCTGTAGTGCAAACCCACCTCTGTGACCTCCGACCCCACCTCCTGTAGTGCAAACCCACCTCTGTGACCTCCGACCCCGCCTCCTGTAGTGCAAACCCACCTCAGTGACCTCCGACCCCGCCTCCTGTAGTGCAAACCCACCTCAGTGACCTCCGACCCCGCCTCCTGTAGTGCAAACGCACCTCGGTCCATTCCGACCCTTCCCCCCGTCTCACCTGAGCCTGTGGTGACCCTTGTCTTTGTAAGGTGCGATGTCCAGGACCGTCTCCTCCCATGCAGCTGCGATGTCCTCCAGAGACTGCAACGAAAAATAAATACGCGGATGAAGGACAAAGTCAGCCCTGCCGCAGACCTGCCCAGGAACCGCGATGCAGATCACCCTGCCGAACACCAGGGGGCAGTCTACTCAGCGCAGGTCTGCGCTCTGCTCTGGTTCATTTCCCTAATACAGCAGCGCGTTTCCATTCAGAAAGGCTGCAGGAAGCGCCTCTCGCCACACGAGCGGAGGGGGGAAAGGCCTTTTGAAGCGCGAGGGCTTTCCGACGGCCGGGCCTCGCCTCCGCTCACACAGACGGTGTGTTATTGTAACCTCGGCCGGCGGCGGGCCTCGCGGCACACGTGGGAAACGGAGGATAAATGACCGGGCGCGAGACGGGAGCCCCAGAGCCGCGTGGAGCGCGGCCGCCCGGGGACACCGGCGTCGGATCTGGAAGAAATTAAACACCGTATCGATTTCCCCTCCCGCGCGTCAGCGCTCTGGATGCAGCGGCAGGGTGAGAGCAGCCTGAGCTCAGCTTATACAAGCAGCTGCAGCGGCACGGGCACTGTAACCCTGTCAGTACTGCAGCCACGCTAACCCTGTCAGTACTGCAGCTACGCTAACCCTGTCAGTACTGCAGCCACGCTAACCCTGTCAGTACTGCAGCCACTCTAACCCTGTCAGTACTGCAGCCACTGTAACCCTGTCAGTACTGCAGCCACTGTAACCCTGTCAGTACTGCAGCCACTGTAACCCTGTCAGTACTGCAGCTACGCTAACCCTGTCAGTACTGCAGCCACTGTAACCCTGTCACTGCCACAACAGCACAGCCACTATAACCCTGTCAGTGCTGCAGCTACGCTAACCCTATCAGTACTGCAGCCACTGTAACCCTGTCAGTACCGCAGCCACTGTAACCCTGTCAGTACTGCAGCCACTGTAACCCTGTCAGTACTGCAGCCACGCTAACCCTGTCAGTACTGCAGCCACGCTAACCCTGTCAGTACTGCAGCCACTCTAACCCTGTCAGTACTGCAGCTACGCTAACCCTGTCAGTGCTGCAGCCACTGTAACCCTGTCAGTACTGCAGCCACGCTAATCCTGTCAGTACTGCAGCCACGCTAACCCTGTCAGTACTGCAGCCACTGTAACCCTGTCAGTACTGCAGCCACTGTAACCCTGTCAGTGCTACAACAGCACAGCCACTATAACCCTGTCAGTGCTGCAGCTACGCTAACCTTGCCAGTGCTGTAGCTACTTTAACCCTGTCAGTGCTGTAGCTACTTTAACTCAGTCAGTGCTGCGGCTAGTCTGCCACAGGAGAGCAGTGCAGGGAGGAGAGAGGAGCACCTGCTCGATGGACAGCTCTTTGCTGGCGGCTCCTGATATTTCGCTGATCTTCTCCGCATGGAGGTGCATACCCAGGGCCACAATCTTCTCCAGGGTGAAGTCTGAGCCGGCCTGGTCAAAGGAGTGCTGCACCTCTGCTTTTATCTGCTCCCAGTGCCTGGTAACAGCGGGGGAAGGGGGGGGAGGGAGGGAGGCGCACCTGAGTACAACAAATCTGACAATTTAAAAACCCAATCCCTCCAGAAGACCATAGCAGAGGGCACGGACCTTTGGAGAGGCCTGCTATTAGAGGGAGAAAGAGAGAGCGTCGAGCGCCTGACAAAGACAGCTGTCAGAGCACGCCGCAGACCTCTGTGCAGCAGGGTGCACCGCCATCTCAGTCCGGCTCTCTAATCCGTATCTGAGCACTGCGCTGCGCTGCGCTGCCAGGGTCTGCTTTTTATTTCTCATTTCAGAAACAAAACGGCTCTTACATCAGCAAACAAAAACATTTGTTCGAAGAACGGAATGTCCCCCCCCCCCCCTTTTTTTAATTCTGTTGCATTGCCTAGCCTATATAAAGTCTCAGTCCCTTTCCCACTGCCTGAACTCTCCTGGGCGTCTGACAGGACGGCGTATCTCCCGACTTTGTGTTTCCGTTTCAGTACACGGTACAGCCAACACGCGCATCCTTCTCTTACGTTATTTATTAGATTTATGGGGAAAAAAATCTCTGCCCGCGACGATGATGTCAAATGAATTAGCTCTCACCTCACGGGCAGACCCGATAAATATCGTTTATCACGAGTCGGTTTGCTAATGCTACCTTCGTCACGTTTCCAAGATGCAAATAAATTATAACATAATCATAATTATACGATGTAAATAAATTACGATGTATTTTGTGGCACGTACAGCTATTAAAATTTCAATTAAACGCTGACAATAAGTTAGGTGAGCTAGCTACAACGATACCAAGTCCTTTCATTATCCAGAGATTTTACGCATGCGTTCAGTACTGTCCGTTAGCTAGTTAGTAAGCCACTGCGCCTTGAGCTCTGGAGCTAGCTTCGATGTGTTAGCACACTGTGAATAAGTTGCTAAAGAGCACAGCATCCTGCCTACACTTAGTCTGGAAGAATGTAACCCAGTCACAGAACGGCAGCCCGGTACAGAAACCGGGCTCAGCCTGTTAAGGCCCAGTTCTGGTGCAGGGATGGACCTGCCCTGATTTTGGGAGGTGCATCATCATCCGCAGTGTTCCACAAAGAAGGTGGGGGGGGGGTTTAAGAAAGGGGAATGTCCCTTTGGACACCAGCAACCCCCTCCAGTCTATTTTGTGGCTCATGGTTGGTATGCAGAAGTTGCCCGTGAAGTGCCCTCTCTGGGGACTCGATGTTTGCAGGCACTCAGCCGGAGGGCAGTGGGGTGAAAAGGACACCACACACACACGCGCACACACACACACACACACACACACACACACACACACACACACACACACACACACACACGCCTGAAAAAAACACTCCCTCTCCTGAACTTACAGAGGGGGGGCGAGCGGGGACGAGCTGCGCTCACGGATGCCACTGAGCAGCCCAAACCGTGAGAAAATAAATAAACAGACGGATAAACACATGAAAGAATAAACAGGCGACGTTTCGTCAGATTCCAGCGGCAGGGGCGTTCCCCGACGCCGAGCGCGCGGGGCGGGCGGCGGGACCGCTGAGGAGCTCATCGCCGAGGCGCGGCTGTTCCTCGGCGAAGCCCAAATTAATCTGGGCGCCGACGGCACCGCGGGCCTGCCGGCCCAAAAGTCAAGGTTAGGCGTATAAATAGCGATTCGGCTCCTTCCCCCGAACAGCGCGAGCCGCTGTTCTCTGATCCCCGGCGTGCGGATGGAGACGGAGACGGGCTGCTGTTTGGGGGTGGGGGGGGGGGCCTCCCGCCCGTACCTGTCCCGCATGGCAGGGTTCCGCAGGTCAGCGATGAGGGGAATGGTCTTCTTGAACTGGTCGATCCTCTTCTTGGAGGAGCCGATGATCTCCCAGCTCTTATCCTGCCAGAGACACAGCGCCTTTCAGCATCATACCGTGTGCGCCATTTCATTTTACTATTTTAATACGTTTTATTTATTTTATTACAATGTTTTATTTTCATTTTTCTGCCTTTGTGCTACCATAACGCATCAAAGTTGATGTACAAATGAATATGTATTATTATTATTATTATACATATTCATTTGTACATCAAAGTATTATTATTATTATACAGCACAGAACATTAATGACATGGCGGCTGTTGTTGCTGATTGGGGGAGAGGCAGGGCGGAGCCAGCAGAGAGAGTGGGCGGGCACTAACTTGCCTTGAGCTCACGGCTGAGTTTGTGCAGCTTCTTGAACATGTGCTGGGCGGTGCTCTCCATGCTCTCCGTCTCCAGGGCGACCAGCTGGCCCACTTTCCACTCCTCCCAGTGATCCTCCCACTCCTGTCTGATCTGCCATACCTGCTGCAGGAGATCCAGGTCCTGAGCAGGAGAGAGAGAGGGAGAGAGTGAGAGGGAGAGGGAGGGAGAGAGACGTAGAGGGAGAATGATAGAGAGAGAGCAACAGAGAAAGAGAGGGGAGGGATAGAGAGAAAGACACAGAGAGAGCAAGAGACAGAGAGAGAGAGGGAGAGATAGAGAGCAAGATAGAGATAAAAACAGAGACAGAAAGAAAGGGGAGGAAAAAGAGGTTGACAGAAATACAGAGAGAGAGAGAAAATGTGGGAGAAATAGAGAGAGATATAGACAGGGATAGTGAGAGAGAGAGAGAGAGAGAGATATAGATAGAGAGAGAGAGAGAGAGAGAGAGAGAGATAGACAGGGATAGAGAGAGAGAGAGAGAGAGAGAGAGAGAGATAGACAGGGATAGAGAGAGAGAGAGAGAGAGAGAGAGAGATATAGACAGGGATAGAGAGA
Source organism: Anguilla rostrata (assembly GCF_018555375.3). Lineage (NCBI taxonomy): Eukaryota > Metazoa > Chordata > Actinopteri > Anguilliformes > Anguillidae > Anguilla > Anguilla rostrata. The sequence continues at coordinate 5,098,397 of NC_057935.1, read as the reverse complement.
GAGAGAGAGAGAGAGAGAGGCTGTTAAGCTGCACCCCTCTCACAGGAATGGTAAAGGTATCAGAGGGAGAGGATGTATGGGGCATGGGCTGCATGCATTAAAAGGCAGAGTGATTATGGCTGTCACTGCGTAGGGGCTTTTGGGGAGCGCTCGGCAGCGTATGAGTCAGCGGGCCCTCGGGGCGCACACCCGGCCCCCGTTCACCCCTGCGGGGGCGCGGCTCACCTCCTCCATCTTGTGCACCTCCTTGGAGGGCGGCTGCTCGATCTTGAAGATGGCCAGGCCGTGGCGGATGGTGAGCTCCTCCTCCTTCAGGGTCTCCAGCTGGGAGCGCAGAGCGGAGACCTGCTCCAGAGCTGCAGCCGAGGGGACCGCACTGCTGAACGGGCCTGCACACGCACACACACACACACACACACACACACACACACACACACACACACATACCACACACGCACACACACACACACACACACACACACAAAAGCGGTCAGCAAGCGGAGAGGCTGGCTCTGCGGTGCACACACACTTGACTGTTAGCAGCGCTTCTGAGCGCTGGGTTTATTAGCATCTGCAGCGCGCCGCTCTGTTTAATCTCATGGCCGGCCTGGTGAGACCAGCGGGCAGCCGGCCTGGTGAGACCAGCGGGCAGCGCCCCTGAGGGACGCCCAGGGGGGCGGGAGGGGCAGGACGGGGGGAGGTGGAGGAGGGAGGAGAGAAGAAGGAGCGAGGGAAGAAGCGGTGGCAGGCGGAGGGGTGTAAGGAGAGCTCTGGCTCTCTCTCAAACCGCCGCGCGGGCTGCCAGCTGCACACACCGGGCCCCCCCAGGCTCCCACAGTCCTCTCCGTCGCACACACGGCAGCTTTGAATTATGGGATATTTGATCTTCGGAACGGCGCGTCCTCTGGACGCGACGCGCTTACACACACGCGCGTGCGCCGATCGCCGCGGGAGGCCTCCGCGCTTGCGAAACAGGAGAAGAAGAAAGGAGCCGGTCTGTTCCAGCGCTGTTTCCTCTTAGTTACGAGGGGGCTTTTTGTTGTGTTTGGCACTCGTTTCCCTCACACGGTACACACGGCTGGTTTATGTGCAGCCTGTGAGGAAGGGAGGCGACGGGACCCGGGAGAAATCAGAGGTATCCGCGGCGACGCCGGCGATCCGAATGTAAGGTCCCGGGCCGAGGAGGCGCTGGAGTCTGAGACGGAGACGGTGTCATCAAACGGCTTTCGAAGAAAGAGCGGCGGCGTCGTTCTTTTAATCCATAACCCCCCCCCCCCCCCGGTGTGCCGTCCCGCACCACCGCGTCATAATTCGGTGCTACAGCGACGGGCGGTAATCCCGCCCCATCGTGGCGGAGGAGGAGGAGGAGGAGGAGTCACGCGGCGGGGCGAAGCCGCAGAACTTCGGCTCGGGAGGCCGCAGCGGAAATGTGACAACCTTACCCCCCCCCCCCCAAAAAAAGGTCGTTTGACTTTTAATTTAACACGCAACAGAGGGAGCGTGTTCCTCTCTCTTCACACAGGGGCGGAGTACAGCTGAGGAGGGGCTGGACGATGAGAGGCGGCGGGAAGGAGTGATGGAGAGCGAAGGTAAGAAAGAAATAATTGAGGAGCAGAAAAGGCGGTAGTAGAGGACAGGAGGGTCGCTGTTGGATGCGCTCGGCGGTTCGTCTGCATCTCTGGAGGCGGAGAGAGAGAGACGGGAAGCGTTTTCAATCAAAATTTTAATGGAGCAAAAAATAATAATAATAAAAACAAAATACACTTTGACACCGTAACCCCGGGGGGGAACTGGGGAGGCAAGCAGTAGTTAACCGACGCTCGAAAACAAAGGATTTCTCTTCTCTGTCACAATTTGCCGGGGAACAAAGAGCGTCGCGGTGCTGCTGCCAAACGCGGCGCAGAGTGGATGCGGGCTCAGCGACGGAGCGCGAGCAAAGCGACATATTTCAGCGCGCGAGGACAATGCGGCTCCGCGGAGGGCCGTAGCGAGCGGAGTGGAGCGGGGGCTCGAGCGCCGGACGGCTGCGCTGAGAGTTTCGCACAATGAGAAATGATCACGCAAAGCCCCCCCGAATGACTGCAATTACCAGGCACTCCAGTCAACAAATGCGTTTACAAGTGCCTGTCGTTAAACAGCGGTTTGAGGCCGCCAACAAAGCAGACTCAGCCCGGCTAATAAAATAATGACTCCGGTTAATTAAAACGGGAGAATAATGGACGCGGTGCGCTAGGATTCCCCAAGCCAGCATCTGCACGCTCAAAGGAAGCTTCCATTCTGCTGCGCGCGTACAGACGCACCATTATCGCCGTTACTCGTTTACCAGAGGCCATTAACCAAGGAGATTTAATCGTTTGAAGAGCGGGACATTGCAATGTTCGGTTTTATTTCCACAATTCTAAGTCAGCGTTCTAGAACTCCGTTGCTTTCAGTCACCAGCAGCGATTGTGACATCAGCATTAGAATGTTGAGTTAAGAACATTCTAATCGCATATTTGTGACCTCACACATTAAAGGGTTAAAGAGCTTTCCGGAATGCATCCCCAGACTGCGGGAACACGAAGATGGAGGAGGACAGAGGGTCCTGGGTCAGCGCGTGGGGCTGAAGGCCCAGCTGACCCCACGGTGACCCACCCTGCGGTAAGGGGACCGAAGCCGGCCCGGGGGCCCGTGCCGCAGCACAGCCCAGAGAGAGAGAGAGAGCGCTAGCGCCAGCGCAGTCTCCCGTGCCTCAGGGTGACAGGGCGCTGCAGTAAGCGCAGTCCGCCGACGCAGCGACTGCCACAGGACAGGCCTTCAAAAATGACTGCACATTACAGGCGTCCAAAAACCACTGCTCTCTCTCTCTCTCTCTCTTTCTCTGTCGCTGTGTGTCTCTCTCTCTCTCTCTCTCTCTCTCTCTCTCTCTCCCTCTCTCTCTGTCATTGTGTCTCTCTCTCTCTCTCTCTCTCTCTCTCTCTCTTTCTCTCTCTTTCTCTGTCGCTGTGTGTCTCTCTCTATCTCTCGCTCTCTGTCGCTGTGTGTCTCTCTCTCTCTCTCAGGGCTCTACAGTGCTCCCACTTTAGGAGCATCTGCTCCTGAAAATTGATGGAAAAATAACTCAGGAGCACATCTACTAATTGAGATGCGTTTGTCTGCTCCAAAATCTTTCAACTTAAGGAGCACGTGTTGCTCCCTGGGAAAGTAAATGTTAGCGTAGCGCGGGCCCTGATGTGTTGAGAGGAACGTGCGGTCGGCGAACGTGCTCTGCGGTCACCTGACTCGTGGAAGTCGTCCACCACGCCGTGCATCTTCCTCTTGAACTCCTCGGCCGACACGATGAGGCTGCTCTTGAACCTCTCCTTGTTCTTCTTCAGCATGGCCTCGCTGTCCAGCAGAGCCTGCTGGAACCGCACCCACTCCCCGCCCAGATTGGCCAACATCTCCTGGACCTGCAGAGGGCGAGAGAGAGAGAGTGTGTGTGTGTGAGTGTGAGTGTGAGCGTGTGTGTGCGTGAGTGTGCAACCGAGTGTGTGTGTGTGTGTGCGTGAATGTGCAACTGAGTGTGTGCGTGTGTGTGAGTGTGTGTGTGTGTGAGAGAGACAGTGAAACTCACAGCAGGGTCCACAGAGACCTCGTACTTCTCCAGGATGGTGAACTGCTCCTGAATGGGGGGAATCTGGCTCTCCAGCTTACTCAGGTCCCCCTGCAGCACCTCCAGCAGCTTCAGACTGTCCCCCAGCTCCACCAGAGTCTGAGGAGGCCGACTCAGCCTGCACACACACACACACACACACTGGAGTCAGTATACAGTACACACACACACACACACACACACACACACTGGAGTCAGTACGTAGTATACACCACACACACACACTGGAGTAAGAGTGCAGTACACACACACACACACACACACGCCGGAGTAAGAGTGCAGTACACACACACAGACACACACACACACACACGCCAGAGTAAGAGTGCAGTACACACACACAGACACACACACACACACACACATGGAGTCAGTACACAGTACACACACACACACACACACTGGAGTCAGTACACAGTACACACACACACACACACTGGAGTCAGTACATAGTATACACCACACACACACACACACACATTGGAGTCAGTATACAGTATACAGTACACACACACACACACACACACTGGAGTCAGTACACAGTACACACACTCACACACACACACACTAGAGTCAGTACACAGTACACACACACACACACACACACTGAAGTCAGTACACAGTACACACACACACACACACACATGCTGGAGTCAGTACACAGTACACACACACACACACACACACACACACACTGGAGTCAGTATACAGTATACAGTACACACACACACACACACACACTGGAGTCAGTACACAGCACACACACACACACACACTGGAGTCAGTACACAGTACACACACACACACACACACCACACACTGGAGTCAGTACACAGTACACACACACACACACACTGGAGTCAGTACACAGTACACACACTCACACACACACACACACACACACTGGAGTCAGTATACAGTATACAGTACACACACACACACACACACACTGGAGTCAGTACACAGCACACACACACACACACACACACACACACTGGAGTCAGTATACAGTATACAGTACCACACACACACACACACACACTGGAGTCAGTACACAGCACACACACACACACACACACACACACACACACACACACACACACTGGAGTCAGTACACAGCACACACACACACACACACACACACCACTGGAGTCAGTACACAGTACACACACACACACACACACACACACACACACTGGAGTCAGTACACAGTACACACACACACACACACTGGAGTCAGTATACAGTACACACACACACACACACACACACACACTGGAGTCAGTGCATAGTACACACACTCACACGCTGGAGTAAGAGTGCAGTACACACACACACACACACACACACACACACACACACACACACACACACTGGAGTCAGTGCATAGTACACACACACACACACTATAGAGTCAGCATGCAGCACACACACACACACACACACACACACACACACACACACACACACACACACACACAGAGTCAGCATGCAGCACACACACTACCTCTGCCCGTTGTCCCGCAGGAAGGAGTGCAGGTCCTGCAGGCGGCTGGTTGCCATGACGTTGAGCAGCTGGGTGAATTTCTCCTGCCAGTCGTTGCAGTGCTGCACCAGGGAGTACTTGAGCAGGGAGCAGTCCAGCAGCACGAACTGCACGTTCAGCACCGTCTCCTCCTTCTGCACGTTATTCGCCACCTCCGTGTACCTGCGCCGTGTTGGGGGGGGGGGGGGGCAGGAAGGGGGACAGGTACAAAAGGTCAAAGGTCATTCGCTGGCTTAGGGACATCCCCGTTCGCTGCCTTCCCAGGATTCCATGCTGAAACAGCGGCCCTTACTAAACCTCTGCACTGTCACAGTTATACACACCTCAGGGCTACAGCCTGTGAAAAACCAAGATTTCCTTCCAGAGTTAGCCTTCATCTGCAGGCCCTGACCCTTCTCCCCTGACCCTTTGCCCCTGACCTTACACCCCTGACACTTCGCCCGTGACCCTTCACCCCCGAACCCTTTGCCCCTGACCCTTCGCCACCAACCCTTCGCCCCTGACCCTTCGCCCCCCGACCCTTCGCCCCTGACCCTTCGCCCCTGACCCTTCACCCCCGACCCTTCACCCCTGACCCCTCGCCCCTGACCCTTCACCCCCGACCCCGCGGCAGGGCAGCAGACCTGGCTATGTCGGCGTCGAAGGACGAGACGGGCGGGTTGAGCCGCTGGTAGCGGCGGATGAAGGAGTCCTTGTTGATCTCCCAGATCTCGCGGTGCTTGTCCCAGGTCTTCAGGTAGGCCTGCAGGTGCGTCCTGTTGGCCACCATCCCCGCCGCCACCGAGGCCTGGATCTTGCAGATCTCCTCGTCCTGCTCTGTGGGGCGTGGGGGGGGGAGAGGGAGAGAGAGGGAGAGGGTGAGAGAGAGAAGAGGAAGGAGAACAGGGGATGGGCGGGGATGGGCTCCACAGCCTGGTGTTGAATCTGGTCCTCGTCAGTGCCCCACTGTGGCTGACAGCTGATTGGACAGGGTGACACATGATTGGACGTCACCAGGAACGGGCGAGATTTAGTGAGCTGGGACCTGTAGCATCATTACTCACTACTGACCCCTGCTGGTCGATCGGGCGCATGGAAGTCCACCTCCAGAGGCGCGCCTAAAGTATCAACCTCTGACTCATGTGTGAGTGAGCCTGACTCACCAACTGCTCTCTCGAATGAGTAACGGCATTATAAACCAGCAGCAAGCACGAGGAGGAGAACAGAGATAAAGGAGGAGGAAGAAGGAGGAGGAGAAGGCGGGGAGGTGACGAACAGCGAGGGGGAAGGGAGGAGGCGGGGAAACGCGGGGAGGGGGCGGGGCCTGACCGATGATGCTGTGCATGGGCCTCTTCTGAGAGCGCTGGGGCGTGAGCAGGTCGGGCAGGCGCCTGAACACGGAGATGGTGCTGATGAGCTGGCTGCTGATGCTGTTCACGCTGTCCGCCAGGCTCTGCAGCGACGGGGAGAACTCCACCTGCAGGAGCACCGCGCTTATCACAAGCTCAACACACCGCGAACGACTCAACACACCGCGAACGGCTGAACATACTGTAAACGGCTGAACACACCGCAAAGAGCTGAACACACTGCAAACTGCTGAACACACCGCGAATGGCTGAACACATCGCAAAGAGCTGAACATCCAACAAAGAGCTGAACACACCGCAAAGAGCTGAACACACTGCAAAGAGCTGAACACACCGCAAAGAGCTGAACACACCGCAAAGAGCTGAACACACTGCAAAGAGCTGAACACACTGCAAAGAGCTGAACACACTGCAAAGAGCTGAACACACTGCAAAGAGCTGAACACACCGCAAAGAGCTGAACACACTGGAAACGACTGAACATCCCACAAACTGCTGAACATACGACTAGTCTAACGGTCTGTCTCCACGAGCGTACAGGCCACAACGTTTCTCTCCCCACCCAGCGTGCAGCTGACGCATCACTGTTACTCACACTGGTGTGTGTGCGCATTACAGTTGTGAATAATCACTAAAGTAACCCCCCCTACTCCCCAGCAGTCCTGAGCACCACACCGCACCCCATTACATCATTTCTGGGGGAAACACAGGACCCTGTAGATGAGCGAGGTTCCTGCAGCCTCAGTGTGGCGCTATATCCCTGAGGCAGGCGCACAGGCTGTAAGCCAGCTCAGTGCTGAGAGAGCGCACCTGTTCCACAGCGCCGGGGGCGGCCTGCTGCAGTACCACCTGCACCCTGAAGAGGGGGTTGGGGGTGGTCTTGCTGTCTCCGTTGACGGCCTTGGACAGCTCCAGCAGGGACCTCTTGATGTTGAGGCGCAGGGCTTCCTCCACCATGACGTCCATGTTCTCTGTGTAGGAGACCCAGTGCTCCTGCACCTGAGAGAGAGAGACAGGGAAATGTCACCTAATTCAGTCTCTCTCTCTCACACACACTCACACACTTACACACACACACACACACACACACACACACACACACCCACACCGCGCGCACACCACCACCACGCGCACGCACACAGCGCACACCACACACACTCACACACACACACACACACACACACCACACACACACACACTCACACACACACACGCACACACACACACACCACACACACACACACACGCACACACACACACACACACACACGCACAGACACACGCACACACACACACACACACACACACCCAGTACCTCGGGCCCGTCTGAGCGGAAGGTCTCGTAGATGCGGGTCATGACGGAGACGATGTCGTGGTGGGCGGAGCGCAGGCGGAGTTGTTGGCTCTGCCGGTGGGCCTGCTGGTCCTCCTGGAACTCCAGGTCCTGGTACACCGTCTTCCCGTCGATCCTCACCAGCAGCAGCTCGCTCATGTGGCGGCAGATGCGCGCGATGGCCAGGTTCGCCGCCTTGTACTCGTCCACCAGCTGCTGCACCTGAGAGACACACGGAGCACGAGCGAGGGGAGGAGAGGAAGGGAGGAGAGGAGGGGAGAGGAGGGAGGGGAGAGGAGAGGAGAGGGGAGGGGAGGGGAGGAGAGGAGAGGAGAGGAGAGGAGGAGAGGAGAGAGAAGAGGGGAGGAGAGGAAGAGGGAGAGGAGAGGAGGAGGGAGAGGAGGGGAGAAGAGAGAGGAGAGGAGAGGAGGGAGGAAAGGGGAGGAGAAAAGAGGAGAGGAGAGGAGTGAGGACAATAATAATAAACCCACATCGCACACATTATGTTCAAAGTGCTTTCCGAACAAAAGAACAAAACCACAGTGAGAACAGACAAAAAAGAGGATGAATATTAAAGGGAATGAAATGGGTGTATAAAATGTGACAAAGCACTTAAAATGGCTCAGCAATACAGAGATGAACAGAGAGCAAAGAAAAGAGGAAAGGTACACAGAAGATCTGAAGGAACAGGGTTTAGAGGAGGTGGGCATACACAGGAGAAAACCAGCCAAGGTCTCAATTTCCCAATCTTTCAGTGAGAAGCACCTCCTCTCTCTCAGCCTCCTAAACCCACACGATCAGCCGTCTCACAGAACCGAGCTGCACAGAACTCACGCCAGCCCTGCGTCCGGACCACCGCCCTGTCCCGCCGGTAACCACCCCGGTGCTCATTTTAACGTTCCCACTCTCCCATAACGGGGGGGCCCGCGATCCGAACGGGACTCGGCGAAGGGGCGCGACGGGGGGCCCATCAGCGTTCTCGGGCGGCTCAGATCGCCTGAAAGACGTCCGCGCTCCTCCTCGACTCTCGGCTCTCCACACAGATCTTGACATTGACTCGTAACGGGCTTGACTCCGGCACCCAGGAGACGGCGGCTGCCATCCGCATGAATAAACGTTTTTTTTTCTTTCTTTTCCCCGCCGCCGCCTCCTGTCAGCGGCGAGCTCGTCGGCGCCGCTCTCCGCCGGCGTGTCGTGTGAGACCAGACGCGCGCGGATCCCGGCCTTCTCGTCTCCTGACGCGCGCGGCGTGTAAGACGAGCGCTCCCCTGTCACGCTGACACCCGCAGGAAGCCGCGGGTGCCGATTCGCTGCCGTCGATCGCCCTTTTCGCCAGGGCAACCAGCGGTAATTTGCGCGCCCGTTACATTTCAGCGCGCGAGAAACAAATTCCCCAAAATGGACGTCGGTGAAGTAACAAAGGGAGTGAAGCTGCTGGCTGGCAGGTTGTGACTGATCCCGTGTAATTTACACCTCGTGCTGGTTCTGACCGTTTCGGCTGCCTACGGGTGGAATTCCTAAAAGCGTCAGCAGGACAGCGTGGGTTTTGTGAGGCTGAGGAATGTGTTTGTCTGCAGGCTGCGTGGTCGCCCCGGCGACCCTGACCTTGCTGGCCTGCACGCGGCAGTCGTTGGTGAAGAAGCTGGCCGCCTCGGGGCGGGACGCCCACAGGAGCTTGGACAGGCCGGGCTGGAACGTCTTGTCCAGGCAGCGGATGCGCTCCCGGAACAGGCCCAGCTCCTCTGGGGAAAGGGCGCTGATGATCCTGAGCACCGCAAACACACACACACACACACACACACACACACACACACACACGTGCGCGTACAGACATACACACACACACACACACACACACACACACACATATGCGCGTACAGACATACACACACACACACACACACACACACAGACACACACACACACACGTGCACACACAACAACACACACACACACACACCACACACACACAGCACGGCACACACACACACACACAACACACACACACAACACACACAACAGCACACACACACACACATACACATACACACAACACACACACACACACAACACACACAAACACACACAACACGTGCGCGTCAGACATACACACACACAACACACACACACACACACACACAACACACAACATGCGCGTACAGAACCATACAACACCACACCGACAACAAAGACACACACACACACGTGCACACAACACACACACCACTGCCACACACACACACACACAACACACACAACACACACACACACACACACACACACACACACGGCACACACACACACACACAAACCACACACACCACACACGCACGCACACACACACACACACAACACACACACACACACACACCACACACCACACACAAACACACACACACGTGCGCGTACAGACATACACACACACACACACACACACACACACACATATGCGCGTACAGACATACACACACACACGCACACACACACACACACACACACGTGCGCGTACAGACACACACACACACACACACACACACACACGTGCGCGTACAGACATACACACACACACACACACACAGACATACACACGCGCACGCGCACACATACACAAAAACAGACAGACACACACACACAGACATACACACGCGCACACATACACACACACACACAAACACACACAAAAAATACAATTGGGACTGATTCAATTAATTATTGAAAAATGCTATTCCATTGATTCATCGACTTTAAACTAATTTCCTCAATCAAAAGAATTTAAAGGGAATTATCCCCAACACTGCACAGAAACTCCAGATGCTACGCACTGTCCCCGACGTGACTCACACACTCACCACACTCCAGACCTCCAGAGCGAATTCTAAATCTGGCACCGACTGGCACTAACTGGCACTGACTGGCATATTGCGTAAGGAGAATATCTGCAAATACTGTGCATGCCAACCACCCTTTAACCCTGTGTGTTCTGTTTACTTATTATCAGCTGTGAACCTGTTAGCCAGAGACATTACTGGCATTTTAAAGCAATACAGACATATGATGTATGCAAAAAAACACCCGATATACCCAACATTTATTTCAATTCCAAACAATACGAAACAATATATATGGGTAAAGGTTGCCATTTATCGCTGCTGGATAACAGCTAACAATGAAAGTGTCACTCATTTTGTGATGAAGATGTAATTTATATCAATCCACCATAATGAAGGCATGTGGAGCATAAATCCATGTTCATCAGTGAGAAATTAAAATGAAAGGCAGTAAATTATTGTTATTTACTGTTCTGAACTGATTAATTCAATAATATTTCATCTTTATCGTGCTATATTCAAAGAAACCGCACAAGCAAAAGGACATGAAGCAAATACAGATGATGAACATCAAACAGAAACACAAAACAAGAACCAGATTTACGGTCACTGGTTATGAAATAAATCTTGCAAAGGTGTCATATTCCTCTTTTACTAAAGGTTCAGAACAGGTCAATATGACCTAAACTGAATACAAAGGTTAAAAAACAAAGACGGAGAATTTATAGGCAGTAAGCATGACATCACAAGCGTTTTGAAATGTCTTGTTAACAGCATGATGTGCAATGTAAGACCTGCTATGTAGCATAGCACGCACTGCTGTACACAGTCAGTGCAGAGCGCAGTGTGCACTACAGTATGCAATGTGAGAGTCAGTGCAGGACGCAGTGTGAATGTGTGCAGTGCGTAGTGTGAAAGTGTGCAGTATGCGGTGTGAAAGTGTGCAGTATACAGTACACAGAGTGAAAGTGTGCAGTATGCAGTACGCAGTGCACAGTGTAAAAGTGTGCAGTACGCAGTGTGAAAGTGTGCAGTACACAGCACGCAGTGCGCAGTGTGAAAGCGCAGTAGCAGTGTAAGCGTGCAGACCGTTGAGTGCGTAACCAGCGCAGTCGCAGTGTGAAGTGTGCTGCGTGTACACGTCGTACGAGTGTGGTGCAGTACTGCAGCGCGCAGTGCTGAGTGTGAAAGTGTGCAGTGCAGCAAGCGCGCAGTGCAGTGTGAAAGTCGCGCAGTCCACTGCAGAGGAACGCGCGTGTGTAGTGTGAAAGTGTGCAGTACACATTCGCGCAGTGCGCAGTGTGTCATGGCAGCTACCGTGGCAGACTGTATGTGTGGGTCGCAACTGCAGCACGCTCTCCTATGGCTGCGCAACTCTCTGCTGGTCCTGCGTCATCATGCACACTGATGTGTCAGAGTCACAGAGTCAGCACAGTCCATCTGCAGCACAGAGAAACCTGTCTGTGTGTGTGTGTGCGTGTGTGTATGTCTGTGTTTATATGTGTGTGTATATGGGCGTGTGCATGTGTATGTGTATATGTGTGTGTATATATCTACATATGTGTGTGTACATGTGTGTATGTGCATATCTATGTGTGTACATGTATATATATGTGTGTGTATGTGTGTATATGTATATATGTGTCTGTATATGGACCTGTGTGTATATGTGTAAATGAGTGTATATGGGCATGCATATGTGTGTATATCAGTGTGTATATGTGTGTATATGTATAAATGGGCGTGCGTGAGCGTGTATACGTGTACATGCGCGGGTACAGTCGCGCACACACACAGGCGCTCCGGCGCGGGACGCACTTGTTGAAGTTGACGTCCAGCTTGCTGGGCTGGTCCCGGCAGCGGCTCATGAGCGGCTGCTCCAGGCGGACCAGGCTCTGGTGGTCCAGGCCGCGGCTCCACTCGCCGAAGACGCGGCGCGCGCGCTCGTCCAGCGCCTGCAGCAGCTGCGCGTGCGCCTGCTCCACCTCCTCCCGGTCGCTGCTCGCGCGCATGAAGTGGGCCTTCTGCAGCACCTGCGGGACGAGGCCGGGGAGGGGGGGGGAGGGGGGGGGGGGGTGTGTTACGCTCCGCACAGGGACGCAGAGGCGGCGGCGCTCCTGTGCTCCAGCACGGTGCCCCCCCCCCGCCCGCCCGCCCACCTCTCTAAAGCTGTAATAACGGCCCCTCAGGGCCCGGGACGGGGCAGGGCTTTGGGAAGATAAATTGACCCGATCCAGGTGATTAGCCGGATTTGGCGGTTCAGCGGCTGGCGGTAACGGCCTGCTGCCGGCCCCCCCACCCCGCCGCCTCGCCGCCCCCCCGCCGTCGGGCCGTGACTCAGCCAATTCCGCGGCTAAATTAGCGCTCCCGTTATTAGACGCCGCGGCTGAGCTGCCTCCGGAATGAATGGCTCTGCGCGGGTCACCCCCGCCAGAGCCTGCGCCCCGCACCCCGCACCCCGCCACTCTGCGCTGCAACACACACGCTGAACGCTCACAGGACCACGGGAGAGAGAGAGAGAGAGAGAGACAGAGAGAGAGAGAGAGGGAGAGGGAGAGAGAGCGAGAGAGAGAGAGACAGAGAGAGGGAGAGGGAGAGGGAGAGGGATAGAGAGAGAGAGAGAGAGAGAGGGAGAGAGAGATAGAGAGACGGAGAGAGAGAGAGAGAGAGAGAGAGATAGAGAGACGGAGAGAGAGAGAGAGAGAGAGAGAGAGAGCGCGTTTGTGAACAGGGCTGAGCCCGCCTCGTTCTGCGCTGGTTTTACAGGCCTTTAATCATGGCTCTTAAATTGCCATCGTTAGCCTGCAACTTCACCCTGTGTGTCTCTGTCCTTGATGTCTAGGAGATTACGTGCGTTTGATAATTCTACGAGCCTTTCTACTCTTAAAGCTAAGCGATTATTCAGCTTTCTGTGTCAATGTGTCTCGCTTTGCGCCTCTGTGTGTAAATATGTAGGCGTGAGTGGGTGTATGTATGCGGGTGTGAGTGTGTGCGTGTGCGTATGTGGGTGCGTGCGTGTGTGTGTGTGTATGTATGTATGTATGTATGCACACATGTATGTACGTAGGGTGTGTGTGTATATGTATGTAGGGTGTGCATGTGTGTGTGTGTGTGTGTGTGTGTGTGTGTGTATGTATGCGCGTGTATGCGTTGTATGCGTGTTATGCTGTCGTGTATGCTGTGTGCGGTGTATGCGCTGTGTATGTGTGTGATGCGTGTGTATGCGTGTGTATGCGGTGTATGCGCGTGTATGCGTTGTATGCGGTGTATGCGATGTATGGCGTATGGCGTGTATGCGCGTGATGCACGTATGTGGTGTGATGCGTGTATGGTGTTGCCGTGTATGCGTGGTATGCGTGTATGCGCGTGTATGCGGTGTATGCGCGTGTATGCGCGTGTATGCGTGTGTGCGTGTGTGTGTATGCGTGTGTATGCGTGTATGCGCGTGTATGCGCGTGTATGCGTGTGTATGCGTGTGTGCGTGTGTATGCGTGTGTATGCGTGTGTATGCGTGTATATGCGCGTGTATGCGCGTGTATGCGCGTGTATGCGTGTGTATGCGCGTGTATGCGTGTGTGTGTGTGTATGCGTGTGTATGCGCGTGTATGCGCGTGTATGCGTGTATATGCGTGTGTATATGCGCGTGTATGCGCGTGTATGCGTGTGTATGCGCGTGTATGCGCGTGTATGCGTGTATATGCGTGTGTATGCGCGTGTATGCGCGTGTATGCGCGCGTATAAGCACCTCCATAGGCTTCTCGATGCGGCGGCGCAGGGCCATGGTCCACTGGGCCCGGCCAGCGTGCTGCGGGATGTGGGCGGGCAGCAGGCAGACCTTCTTACTCAGCTCCTTGTTCATGGTGTTGAGCTCCTTACTGAAGATCCCGTACACTTCCGTCATCTTCAGGTTAATGGTGTGCTTTATGGACTAACAAGGGAGAGGGAGAAAGAAAGGGAGAGTGAGAAAGAGAGAGGGAGAGAGAGAGAGGGAGGGAGACAGGTGCAAACTTAATTGCTCTAAAATGTGACTACAGCTCGCCTGAGCATCTATTCTCAGACTGAGGCACAAAGCAGAGGCAGATCCTAACCGTGAGTCCACAAGGCTGAACTCACGACACGCTATCTCGCTCTTAGACAGGTCAGCTGACCACACAGACGAGAAAAAAAAAAACACATTCTTCCCTCAGAATGGCAAGAAAATGAAAAGAAAAGGCGACACAGTGGGACAGGGAAGGAGAACGCCAGCGGCTGAACGGCATTAAACAGCGCCCGTGATTGCGTTATTCCTCCCCGCATACGCTGGATTAACGAACGTTAACGGCACTAAAACACATTTCCGTTAAGTTAAGGCCGAGCCGTAAAAAAAAGCACGACTTCGTGAAGCTGTAGCTCGTAGGTTTCGACTGAGACAATTTACTAATTTAGTGGCTTAAAAAAAAACTTTAAAAAATCGCCAATTTAAACCCACTCCTATAGCGTAGTGATCATTCTGGCTGGCAGAGGCAGCTTCCCACTTAGAGACCAGCGGGGAGACACATTTGCATGAGGCCGCAGACTCTATTTATTTATCTGCAGAGCGCTGCAGGTGGAGACGAAGCCCCAGTTCAGCAGGTGCTGCCGTTCACAGTCGCCTCCAGCACACGCTGGTCCGGCTGGTTTTTTCAGAATTTCACATTTAAATTCAGTCGTTCGGCAAACGCGTTCATCCAGAAGGACTTAAGACGTGAGTGGACATACGGCGCATGTCATCAGTGACATAAGCAACACCGGTGTTTAACACACAGGTGTAGGAGGAAGAGCCGCAGCGGGTGTGGGCGAGATGCGAGTGCACTGTGCCTGGAGTTAAGCAAATGGTTAGCAGGGTTATACTTTCTAAACGCAGAGCAGCTAGGGAGAGCAAATCCATGATAAACGCTGAGATCATGAAAAGCAACCGATGCTATTATTACGGTTTCGTCGCAGGTCCCCCACCGCATCATTATTATATTCCATTATTCCCGCTATCGATTATGCTTTGTGTGTACGG
>NC_057935.1:5020181-5077681 GCF_018555375.3 Anguilla rostrata | reverse complement strand
TTTGACAAAGTATCATTCCGGTCACGTCGTGGCACAGTTAGCTACCGAAACCTAACCGGCGAAATACTTTTTCAATCACATTTAACCCGATTTTATCAAGTCACTGTCATTTTACTTCATCACTCTGAGCACGCCGCACACACCCACATTAATGCTAATTCGCTATGCAGCGACACACAGGGGTACTGCAGGCCACAGTGGTAATCCCTCGCGCTCATTTTTCCACTGTGATATCAGCTAAAGGAAAATCCAGCGATAGCCTCCGCGCTCTAATGGGGGAGATGGGTGCGGACGAAGAGGGGGCTAACGTCACCGAGATCAGAGAGCACAGCCTTCTGGGGGTTTCTCCCTGTTCTGACGCCACTGCCGGACAATTCCTACATCATCAACCGCAATTAAACAACAGCTGAACAGACAGAGACAGACCGACGAGGGAGAGGGATGAGAGAGAGAGAGTCAGAAAGGGAGAGGGAGAGAGAGAGAGAGAGTGAGAGAGAGAGGGAGAGAGGGTGAGTGAGCATGACAGTGAAGAAGAGAGGAAAGTGGAGGAGAACTGGGGGGGAAAAGGGAGAGATAGAGGATGGCAGGATAGCGGGATAGCGGGATGGCGGGGGAGGAAGAGGGGCCACCAGGCCGGCGGGTGGCGGTCAGGCGCCATTAATCACCGAGCCGCGCTCTGTCAGACGGCCTCAGCCTCACCCGCTCTTTTAAGACGTCACCCTCGGGGTCGCCCAAACCAAATAAGCCCCCCAGCTCTCCGGCCCTGGGGGGGGTAGACCCGCGGGCCGCCTCACACCGCCAGAAACAACGGCTGCTTAATTAAGGGGTCAAACCCCCCCCCCTGCCGTTTCTGGGGTTCACGGCGTTTTGATTGATGATCCGCTGATCTCACACCCTGCATCAGTCTTCGTTAAAGAACAAAAAAATTAAAATGTAAAAAAAAAAAAAAGACACTTAAAATCTCCGCACGACACCACTTCTTATCGGAGGTGCGGCTGACAGGCGTATTTTTTTGTTCGTATTCACACTAATAACCCGATAATGACTCCGGCTGTGATAAAGCAGAGCGCTGGAATATTGAAACGCGTGTGAAGATCTCTGTGCTGCCGTCGCCCGGGCCGCTGCACCGATGCTAATCAGGGTTTATGATCTGTGACTGTCTGCTGCTCAGCTGCTCCTCCATCACTACCCAGCGCCCTGTGACTGAGCCCCTCTCTCTCGCTCTCCTTCTCTCCCTCCCTTTATCACCCTCTCTCTCTATCTCCCTCTCTCTCCCTCCCTTTATCACCCTCTCTCTCTCTCATCTCCCTCTCTCTCTCTCTCTCCCTCTCTCTCCCTCCCTTTATCACCCTCTCTCTCTCTCCATCTCCCTCTCTCTCTCTCCCTCCCTTTCTCAATCTCTGTCCCTCCCTCCTTCTTTGTCCGTCCCTCCCTCCCTCCCTCCCTCCCTCCCTCCCTCCCTCCCTCTCTCCCTCTCTCCTTCTCTCTCTCTCTCTCCCTCCCTTTCTCTCTCCCACTCACTCTCTCCCTCTCTCCCTCTCACTCTCTCTCTGTGAGATAGGGAGCTGTGACTGTGTGCCTCCACTCAAGCAGTACGGCTGGAGAGGCCGAGCTGCATGGTGAGCACAGGCAGGGCTGCAGGGGTGTTGTCAGGCCCGACGCAAAGCGGCGAGCCAGCAACCCCCTGCAGCCGTGGCACAGCACGGCCTCGAGTGCCGTACTGCTTCTACAGAACGGTGACAGCGCACAGAGACAATCGACAGATCAGACGTTTTATTTTGTAAGTAGCGGTTTGGGTGCAGGGTGATACTGTTTACAAACAGACCGTTTGAATAACTGTTACTGCAACAGATTTACAATCACTGTAGCATGCGGCCTCAGCCAATCAGCATCCAGGATCAAAACAACCCGTTTTATAATTTGGCAGACACTCACACGAAAAGGCTTGCCGAGTTTTTAGGTTCACAGCTGATGGTAGCCCTTAATACTTCACTAGCTCTGAAGTCACATAAACAAAGTGAAGTGGCATTGTGGGGGTAAGAGGGAGAGTGAGAATGCAGGTACACATCAGACGGGTGTTTTTAGTCTGCAGGGTAGGATTTGCAGAGACTGAGTGTAGCGGGGAGAGCTCCTTTCACCCCTGGGGGAGCAGAGAAAAGCGTGACAGCAGGTGGCACGCACAGGGGTGGCACGCCAGGGTGCACGTCTCAGGGGGTGAGCCAGGGGGTGCACGCCAGGGTGCACGCCAGGGAGTGCACGCTCAGGTGACGGAGGGGTGTGCAGTGCACCAGTGGAGGCAAGGTGGGTGGGGGGGTGGCGTGTGGCCCGGAAGCTGCCATGTTGACTTCGTGCCACTGGAGTCAGATCGAAATTAGTTGTGGGGGGGTTACACCCTCTCGACTGCATGATTTAGGCGGTGCTCTAATGGGCTGCAGGTCGGTCCACACCAGTAGGCAGAGGTGTCCTGGGGAGAGTGGAACTCTCAGCCTCAGAGAAATCACACCCTGTCATAATGCAGTGTGTGGTGTGTGGGGTGCGCGATGGTGTGTGTGGGTGTGTGTGTGTGGTGTGGTGGGGTGTGTGGGTGTGCGTGTGCTGCCGAAGTGCCTGTGTGGTTCTGTGCTCCCTGAGTGTCAGATCTGTTTGTGTGTGGTGTGGGTGGTGCGGGTTGCATTCCTGCCTGCTGTGTTTACAGTGTTCATCTTAATGTGGTGATTTCTTAATTGGGTGATTTCGGTCGATCCACCAGTGGCGTGTGTGTCTGGGGGGTGAATGTGTAGAGGTCAGCCTGCCTGATGAGTGTGTGTGTGTGTCGTGCTGTGTGTGTGTGTGTGTGTGGTGGTGATGCTGTGTGTGTGTGTGTGTGTGTGTGTGCGTGTGTGTGTGGTGTGTGTGTGTGTGTGTGTGGTGTGTGTGTGTGTGTGTGTGTGTGTGTGTGTGTGTGTGTGTGTGTGTGGCGTGGCTGCCTGTGTGTGTGTGTGTGTGTGTGCGTGTGTGTGGCATGCCTGTGTGTGTGTGTGTGGTGTGTGTGTGCTGTGTGCATGCGCCTGTGTGTGTGTGTGTGGTGATGGATAGTGTGAGTGTGTGTGTGTGTGTGTGTGTGCATGTGCATGCCTGTGTGTGTGTGTGGGCATATAAGTGGGTGAAAGTGTGTGTGTGCGTGCACCAAGAACACACCTGTCTGATGAGTACCTGCATTCTCACTCTCCCTCTTTTGTGGAAAACATGAGTGGTAGAGCTGGAGACGGGACAGGTCTAAAGAGCGGGGAGGAAGACAGCAAGGCCCAGGGCGAGGCCCGGGGAGGGGGGGTGGGGTCAGGAGGGTCGGGGAGGGGGCCGGTCAGGAGGGCGGAGGGGGCAGGAGGGGGCAGGAGGGGGCGGGAGGAGCAGGGAGCCAGGCGTACTTGTGGTGCAGCTGGGAGGTGTGGAAGTACATGTCCTTCCAGTTGACGCAGCACTGCATGCACTCGGCCAGCGTCTGCTTGCTGGACACCACGTAGCCCTCGAAGATCCGGTCCAGAGAGATCTCCCGACAGCACAGCCGAATGATGTCATTGCTCAGCTGAGAGACACACACACACGCACACACACACAGACCCGCACACACACACACGCACACACGCACACACCACCACACACACACACACAGACCCGCACACACGCACACACACAAGCACACGCACACACATACACACGCACACATACATACACACACGCACACATACACGTGCACACACACAGACCCACACACACACACACACACACAAGCACACGCACACACATACATACACACACGCGCACATACACATACATACATACACACACACACACACACACACACACACACATACGCCAAAAAAAGGGGGGAAAAGCAGACAGCAGAAGCTATTAGTCTAATCATTGTGCTTTGTTTTGACAGATGCCATTATTCAGGATGACTTAATATATTCCACAGAGTGTTATCAGATGCAAACGATTTTCTTCCGCAAGGCATAGCAGGCAGCACTCCCCAAAGAAAAGCACGTAAACTAAAGTTTTTCAACAAAAGCATTATAAAATTTCACACATTTGTCCATGAAGCAGGGGGCGGGGGTGGGGGGGGTGGGCGTTCATTTCTGCCAAAAACTGAGAGCCTATCGGGAGGGGGCACAGCAGTCTGTGTTTGCACATAATCACATTTCATACCCCAAACACACTAAATGCTGCACTGCAGGCTTCCCAGACGTTTCAGGCCTGCATAACATGTCCGGCGCTCCTGTAATGAACTCATTTTGAGGGAGAAAAGACAGGAAGCTGTGCTCGTGCGCAAGGGGGGGGGGGGAGAGCGGGGGGGGGATGGGGGGATTGGGGGAGAGAAAGGCACAGAGTGCTGAGATCTCACTGAGCTGGCTTTGACACAACACCGCTGCGGCTGGATTTCTCTGAACCTTTTCATGTAAAAGGTTACAGCAATCAACCCCAGCGACTAACGGGGGAGTGGGGATGAGCCGCAGGAGCGGGAAGAGAAAAAAAAAAAAGCAGGGTTTTGCGCTGCATTTAAAGCCACACGCGCGAGCGAGTACGTGTGCGTGTGCGTGTGCGTGTGCGTGTGCGTGAGCAGGTGCGTGAGCAGGTGCGTGTGTGTGTGTGCGCATGGGTTTCGCCGAGGTGAACTCCTCTGATGAGGCCTATTCAATTTGGCTGGCAGAAGACGGCTCACGGAACAAAGAGGAAGAGCAGAGATGGTTTTTTAAAAATGATCGCGCAATTAAGAAGGCGCTGTCATGTTAATCGGCGGGAGGAGGGGATTCAGCGCTCTCTCTGGCCGGGGGAGAATCAGAGGAAGAGGCCCCTGCGTGGAGCGGAGCTGCCAGCTTCTCTCCAGGCCCAAGGCAGAGAGGGGAGAGAGAACCGCCTCACATGCCGATAAGACACCGGCAAGGGCAAACAAAAAACCAAAAGAAAAAAAACACTTTTTAATTGAAAAGCGGCAGAAATGGAACTGATACGCGAAGCGTCCTCAGTCCTCCGGTTTCAGGTACACGTTGAAAACCTGCGCATCACTAAAATAGCTCTCAAATTCTGAGAGGAACTTTACTTCCTAACAAAAAATAAATAAATGAATAAATAAATAAATAAATAAATAAATAAATAAATAAATAAATCCTGACATTCAAGAGAATGCATGTCCCTAAAAAAGTGAGAGTGTTCTCCAGGGAGCTGAGAGCTCTTTGGTAATCAGCTGCAGCTTCTCCTTCCTCCGCTCCTCCGCGGGAAAGCAGCGGAGAGAAACGCATCTCGCTCCGGCGACAGCGTCGCACGGACCCCTCTTCCTCCTCCTCCTCCTCCTCTGCGTCTGAACTAACCGAGGATGAGGAGGAGACGAAGATCAGACTCGGGCGTGTCAGGTCAGGGAGGACGCGGGAGGCACGCCGGAGAGGCAGAGAGGGAGAACCGCGTCCGTTCTTTAACAGATACAGGAACGATGGTTAAATAAAAAAGGCCGTGGATGGTGGGGGGGGGCGGGGGATTCGGTGGGGGGGGTGCGGAGGCGGCGATGCTGAAACAGTAACCAGCGCAGAAAGGGGAGCGCCGCTGCAGTAATTATCGGAGTTTGCGCGCCCTGTGCAGGCCAGCGCACCACCGGTGCAGGCCCAAGCCTTCCGGCGCTCTGCAATTTAAAAAAACGATATTAAACCAGACGTTTTGAACGGAAACAAACAAAAACAAATACAGCGGTGAGAAGCCTGGGGCGGGGCGGGGCGGGGGTGGGGGGGGGGTTCTGGAGGAGGCGCTGTCAGAGCCTGTGTGCTTCAGACCACCTCTGATTGCGAAATTATTAGAAAAATCTCCGAACGGAAAGGGAGTTATGAAGGCCGGTTCTGCCTGAGCGCTCTCGAGCGACGCAAAGGGCCGGTGAGCAGCTCAAACGGGGGGTGGGGGGATTACCGCCACGCGGGGAGAGACACGCTGCGCCCCCCCCCCCCAGGTTCAGCTCTGAGCGAAACACGCCGGCGGAAACGTGACACGGCCACAAGGCCCCGCCCCGCCCCGCCCCGCAAACAGCGTTTAGAAAAGAAACGCAGGGCGCCGGGTGGGCCTGGGGTCGAAGCCCTGCCCTCTGCAGAGGGCGCTTCTCGCCCACGTTCTCCATTTTGAGATCCGGGTCTCCTCTGAGGGCACCGAAGCCCAGCCAGCACGCAGCACGACTGGGCTGCCAAAATGCCCTTTCATTTTACAATAAAAAAAAATGCTAAGCAAATGAAACACAATTACATTCTCCATAAATTCTACAGTCGGTAAGCACTGCATCACTTCAGCCATTACATGACATTTATATTATTATTGGCAATTGTCCTGTACGCCATCATCCAGTGAGACTTGCAACAAACTAAAGTGCAGAGACTGGGAATTAAAAGTGCAGCAGTGCTGCTGCTACTGCTACCGAGTAGAGTAGAGCAGCCACAGACAGGAATAAGTGGCTCCAGGTTGAGGCGCTGGGTGGTTGGAGATTTGGGAGCGCAGACGATCCTTAGCAAGCACCTTCAGCTGCGAGCCCAAAACCCACATTCCACAGGAAACAGCACACGCTTTGTTTCCTACAGCACTGCACACACGCCAGTTCCCCGAAGCTTCATCAGAAGGGGAAGGGGTGGCTTTTCTTCAAAAGGAAGAACATTTTTCAAAGAAGAATAAAACAGAGAGAGACAGCAGGGTGGCATCGCTCCTGTTATTGCGGGGGTCAGAACGTAATTAGCTGAGGTTAAACGCTCTGTCTGCGCTTTTGAGTAGCGGGAGATTGAAATACACCCCTACAGGCGAATAAAGCCTCTGGCCCTGCGCTGCAGAGAGAGAGAGAGAGAGGGAGGGAGGGAGAGAGGGAGGGAGAGAGAGACAGAGAGAGAGGGATAAAGAGATACATACAGGGAGACAGAGAGAGACAGAGACATGGAGAGAGAGAGAGAGAGAGAGAGAGAGAGAGAGAGGGAGGGAGAGGGAGAAAGGGAGAGAAAAAGAGAGGGAGTGGAGAGAAAGAGACAGAGAGCGAGAGTGAGAGAGAGGGAGGGAGGGAGAGAGAGACAGAGAGAGAGGGATAAAGAGATACATACAGGGAGACAGAGAGAGACAGAGACATGGAGAGAGAGAGAGAGAGAGGGAGGGAGAGAGAAGAAGAGAGAGTGAGATGGAGAAAGGGAGAGAAAGATACACAAACAGGGAGAGGGACAGAGAGGTAGATAGAGAGAGAAAGAGAGAGAGAGGGCCGTGCGCTACCTTGCGGAAGAGCAGGATGAGGCGCTCGCGGGTGTTGTAGAACTTGGAGTTGGTCCAGATGAAGCGCACCAGCTGGAGGACGTGGGCCAGCTTGGGCCCCACCTCCCTCGGCTTCAGCTGCGCCATCTCCTCACACGGCCCCCGCAGCAGGGACAGGAAGGTCAGGTTGGACTGGGCCTGCTCCGAGCTCTCCTGCACAGAGACGGCACGCAGGGGGGAAGTGCACACTCTTAGACACGCTGGAGTACACTCAGGCTTACACGCGCTAGTGTACACTCAGGGTTAAACAGACTAGAGTACACTCAGGGTTGACCACACTACAGTACACTCAGTCTTCAACACACTAGGGTTAGGGTTAGAGTGAAAGCGTACAGGACGGCAGATCTCCAGGGGCAGGGCTGGTTACCGCTGTGCTAACTGAACCTGACTCCCCCCCGCCCACGCGGTGCCGCACCTGGATGTGCTTGGTGAGCTTGCAGAAGGCCGGGATGTAGGTGGACTTGCAGAGCTGCAGGATGGCCTGCACGTGGCTGACGCCCGGCTTCTCCAGCTGGTGGCCGATGCCCGTCAGGTCCAGGCAGCGGCTCCTCCAGAAGGCGATCTCCTCCAGGGGGCCCGAGCTCTCGCCCGTCTCCAGCGTCTCCTGGGCGTTCAGCACCTCCTTGATCTGACGCGTCCAGTGGATCATCACCACTGGGAATGGAGCAGCGAGGAGAGAGGGAGGGGGGCGGAGAGCGAAGGTTTAGCATGCTGAGAGTGCTGCGGCTAGCTGTGCTATCACTCCAGGCGAGCGCAGACAAGCAGGTGCGACCGTCACCAAACACGCGTCCGGGGACCCAGCCTGAACGGGACGAGCCCCTCCCCCACCCCCCCCAACCCACTCCCGCCACGCCCTTACCCTCCATCCTCTGCACCAGCTCCTTGTCCTTGGCCGCCACCTCGGGCTTGAACAGCAGAGCCTCCATGGGGATGTAGAGCACGGTCTTCCCCTCCAGCTTGAACCGGGTGTCTGCAGGCGAATAAATCCAGGCGGCCGCGTCACATTATTATTTAATCACGCGCTGCTGCGCGGAGTCCTAGAACGATACTCTTCATGTACTGCAAAGCACGGTTCAAAAAAGCCTTACATCTGGCTGCGGAGGGAACGGCCTGTGAAGAGCACTCAATGCCAGTATGAATATTAAGGCTGTTTCCCCCCCCCCCGACCGTTTCTCGAATGAGGCGGGGGGGGTATTTGCTCAGGTAGATCTCGTAATTTGCCGGTCCACCCCAGGGCATCCATAGACTCAACATCAAGACCTGCCCGCGTGACGACTATCAGAGGCCAAAAACCTGCGAGTTACCCGTCCATTCCGCTACCCGTGACATTGCACCCCTCCCTCACCCCCCAACCCCCCCAAACCCCCTACTCCAGGGCACACGCTGGCAAATTGGTGTTAAGACCCCCCGTAGATGTAATGCCAGCAAATGGTCAGCGCTGGATTTGGCCCCCCTTCCACATCAAAGCAACGAGAAGCTATCCTCCTTAGCATCTCCCTCTTTCTAGTTCTGAATTCAGTTCCATCGCTCTCTCTCTCTCTCTCTCTCTCTCTCTCTATCTCTCCTCCGGTTCGCCCGGCTCGGTCTGCCGCTGAGAAGAGAGGAGCGAAACGCAGATAAAAAAGGATAATAAAAAAACATGAAAGAAAATACCTGAACGAGAGAGGGTTTCGAATAAAAAGAGGAAGCGAGCTGGACAGAATGAAATATGGAAAGATCAAAAGACTTAGGAAAGAAAGGCCAGTGCATCAGAGAATCCAGTGACATACTATTATACCCAGGCTGGTTATGACCTTAAAATAGAGCGGCAATCCCACAGAGGCGCAATGTGAGGTTTACAATGTGGGAGAGGACAGAGGCAGATACAGACATGCAAGCGAATGAGGTCTGTGTATGCACACGTGTGACTCCATGTATCTGTGTGTGTGTGTGTGTGTGTGTGTGTCTGCGTGAGCGTGTGTGTGCGCGTACATCTTTGCATTGGCATGTAGATGCATGCATGCGTGTGTGTGACCTCACTCTTTGAATGTGCATGTATGTGTATGCATGCATGCGTGTGTGTGACCTCACTCTCTGCATGTGCGTGTACGTGTATGCATGCATGCGTGTGTGTGACCTCACTCTTTGCGTGTGCGTGTACGTGTACGTGTATGCATGCATGCCTGCATGTGTGCCCGCAGCGGTTGGCGCGTGCGTCCCCGCCCGTGCGCAGGCGTGCGGCGGGCGGCTCGGACCTGTGAGGTTGGTGAGGAAGCGGTGCAGGTTGGCGCAGTAGTTGTTCTTGATGCTCTCGGGCCAGGCGGTGTTGAGGGTGACCAGGGGCACGTGCACCCCGTTCAGGTGCCACAGCAGCTGCTCCATGCCCCTCGCCCACAGCCGGCCGAAGTGCACCAGCCGCTCAAAGTTCTCCTCCACGATCACCGCCTCCTCCGTCCGGATGAAGTAGGCTACCTGCTCCTCCATCTGCTGGGAGGGGAGGAGAGAGATTTGAGATTTAAAAACCCTTTTATTGGGACATCGTTCAACCACAGAAATTACTGTACTTCAAAATAAAAATAATAGACAATCAACATAAAGAGAAAAACTACCAAAAAAACTAACCACAGGCAGAAAATAGAGAATAGATAGAGAAAAGAGACAGAGAGAGAGAGAGAGCGAGAGAGAAAACGATGGGAGAAGAGAAGGAAGAAAAACAGAGAAGCACGGCCCCTCGTGTCTGAGTGGGACCTCCCGCGTTGGAGCTAAGACTGGTTTTAAAGTTTCTCATTGATATTCCAATTCTAATAAAGACTTTTTAACTTCTTTCTCCCTCCAACCAGAGTGCCTCAGACGTCACTGAAGACAGCCCAGACTAATACTTTTTACACTGTGGCACCCTTCTTTTGATTTCCTGCAGATGGGACCTCCTGCATTTGAGGCAAAGACAAATAACGTCTCAAAGGAAGAAAAATAAAATAAATCAAGAAAAAGTGATATTCTGAGCCTTTTCCTACATCTGCGAGATCCACCTGGAACATTAAAATCCTGTTTTCAGCCAGAGCAGGATATTGAACAGCGTGACGCATAAATACTTAATGCTGTCAGTAATGGAGCAGCAGCGCTGTGTGTGACTGAAATAGCTCATTACTCTCCCTCATTATGGGGGGGTGGGGGGGGGAGAAGAGCTAGCTCAGGACAGATGCGATCGGGGGTCACCGGGGGGGGGGGGTACCTCCGCAGGCAGGCTGAAGTCCACCCGCAGACCGGAGGAGGGGTCCAGGTACACGACGAGGAAGAGGAGGGAGGCGTCCGAGGAGAAGCTGTCCAGGGCCTGGTCGTTCTCCTCGGTCCAGGAGTCGCCCGCCACGCCCCGCAGGTCCACGCACCTCTTAAAGCGCTCTCTCTGCACCGGGAGGAGGGCAGAGGGGAGGCCCGTTTTGGGAAAATCGGGTACAAATTAAGCACCGTGAACAGTTGTTGTCGCCGAACACAAACGATGCCCCTGCGCCCTTCCACCTCCCAATCAGAACAACAAGTGTCCACACTGCAGGGCTCTGGGTCAGGGTGGGAAATTTACACCAGGCACTAGCCAAATGCTGGTTAAACCTCATCTGTGGCTGATAAGTTAGTCTACTCTACCAGCCACTTTGGCAGGTCACTGCTGAAGACCCTGTTCTATTCTCAATATCTGCCGGTCTGGTAAGAGAGCGAAAATTGGCTGGTGAATTTTGGGATGCACCTGCCGCTGCGACCAGTGGACCACGGAGCTAGTTCCCTGTCCTGGCCTGAGTCAATGAATACAAATGGCACTTCTCTGTTAGCACCTGACAGTAAGCTAATCTACCCAATCGACCGCACTCTCCGAGGACAGCAGAGGTAGCAATAGCCTCACGGGCCAATTTCATCGATCGGTCATTTATAACAATATTCTGACCGATTTTATTTGCTTTCTTGGAAGTCGGGACGGAGGCGGGCTGGCACGGGAGTTATCAGAGCATCCAGACACCTTAACTCAACAATAATCTTTGAGAAATGTCAAAACATTGTTCCATCCCCGCGCTGGATTCTGCCAGAGCCCCACACCGACGCCGCCGCTGATAAGCCCAGGGGCCCCGTCCATCGAGCGAAGGCGCCGCTCTGCACTCTCTCCACGTCGCCAGACAGGACGACGCGGGGACGAGGAGGCCATACGACGCCCAACCTCGGGAGTTCCAAATTGGGAGGCGGACAGAAAAACGGGGGGAATAAACGGGTTATTAAAAAAAAGAGAGAGATGGCGAGAGATGAGCACTGTACCAGTCTCCTCATGTACAAGCCCTCGTCCGCCATTTCGGGCACCTCCATCTGACCGCTCGGGTCCAGGACCTCCACTGCCACAGCCAACAGAAGCACACGCTTACAACTCCACTCACACACAGCATAAATTTCGACCTAACGTTCTGAAAAAGAACAACTGCATTCTTAGCCAACAGCACTGTTCTTTTTTTTTTTTTTAAAAGCAGGGCTCTCAAACTCAAATCCTGGAGGGCCGCTGTGTCTGCAGGTTTTTGATGTGCTCCTGCACTTAGGTGCTTAATTTAAGTCACTGATTGGCTAAAGGGTCTGCACACCTCGTGTCCAAGACCCAAGTCAGCTGCCAGTTGAAAGGAAATCACAAAAACCAGCAGTGACTGCGGCCCTGCAGGACTGGAGTCTGAGACCCCTGTTTTAAAGCCTTGGTCATAAATTGACCCTTATAACATAGGCAAAAGACTAAAAACCTCTTGATGAGAGAAGAAATAAAATTTAAAAAAAGCATAACAATTGGGTTTTACAACAACACGTTGATGACAATGCCCAAATGAAGACGAACACTCCGCACTTTAAAGGGCCTGATTCTCCTGAGCTGGGTTAGCGGGTGGGATTCTAGTCTGGCCTTAACTGTGTAGCTGAGCTCACTGCACTGCTTCTCTTTCCCTCACCACTGGGCTGCAGCTCCTCAACCTCCTGCACCCGTGCCAGGGCTTTCCCTTTCCTGCCCTTGTGCTTTTTTTTCCCTGAGCCGGCGCCGTGCTTGGATTTGGACGAGGGGGATCGTCCCGAGCGGGGGCTCTCCTGGTCCGCCATGCCGCCCCCTCGCGCCCTCACACTGTGGAGGACAGTTTTTTTACGGTGACACACAACCACAGTGACTGCCGACCAACTGACTGCCCGTCCCTCCGCTGGACTCCGAGCTCCAGTATTAACTGCACTTCCTGTACTCCTTGCACTTCCTGTGGGCACCAGTTGTCATTTTTATTGCGTTTGAAAAAAACACACCAACCGGCAAGTACTATCCGCGGCACTCAGCGAAGTCAATCATGAAGAACGTTTTTCTATTTCTAGGCATTTAGCAAAAAAGCGAGTTTTCCAGAGTGAGTTACATACTTTTTTTTTTTTTTCATACAATCCGTTTGACACGCAGCTGTCAAAATCTGTTTTTCAAAATATGTGGGTAAGCCTGAGAATCTTTCAGACGGGCCTACGGATGGATACACCTGTAAGCACCTGGGACATTTTCATTTCTACTGGTTAACAGTCTATTTATCCATTAGCATCGAATGGCAGCTTTCAGCTCTCTCTCTCCCTCTCTCTGATCAATGACTACAATACCTCAGTTAATGGGCCCTTCCTCTAGCTCCCAAGCTTTGGGTTTCTGACGACTGCAAATCATGTGGGAAACATTATACTGAGAGCAAAAAAAGAAAAAAAATACTTCGACAAAAAGTTGAGAAACTTACTTCAGATGAAAGTTATGTGGATTGAAGCAGTGTGATCAATAACTTTAATGAGAGCAATACACACTAGCGTCAGAGATGGAAACAACACACGGCCTGAATATCACTACTAACGCATACTGGTTTAATGTATCTACGTCATCACCGGTCCTGTAATAAGTAGGTTAGCATACCGGCAACAGGTGGCTTCCATTCAGCGCGATAATCTGCTTCGAGTAAAACCTGGACTGGCTCAAACTGCCATGTATTACCACTGAAATGTATTACTGCCATCCCTGCAAGTCCTTAGCAAGGGAAAAACTACTGGCTGACGGAGCTTTGATATGTAACATAACATTATTTAACGTTATATAAACAGCAGCTGCAAAAAAATACCACAACAATTGTCCCATCTTTGATTGTTTAACGTAAATGTTATCAAACGTGATCAAACGGGCACTGGTCAAGACCGTTTAAGAATCAAGACCATTTCCTGGATTTAATCTCGATTTTATAATGATATGAAATTGTTTTCTATTAAACACGGCCCATAAACGTTACTGAATGGGCTTTATCTGGCTAATTTACCTAGACAGGTATAACGTCATGTATGTGTAGGATTTTGCCTTGATTAGGCAGCAAAAAAAACATGTACCATTATCGATGTCTATTTACACTAACGTTTGTCAAAAATATTTAATTTCGAAATGTAACCATTTTACTTAACTTACCTGTGATATTGAAGACCACGGTTGACACCGAATTTCCTAGAGTGCTATTTCACTCTCCCTAGCAACTAATTTTACCTGAATTCTTAGCCAAGTTAACGTTAACTAGATTGCAAGAACTTTTGCGTTAACATTGGCTAGCAGAAAACACAAATTAAGATTCGTTACTTAAAGCAAACAGTAGAAAAGGGTAAAAATATATCTAAGTGGCAAACCATTTAGGTCCATTTCTAGACGTCGCTTCCTCAAAAATTTTAATGTTTGTCAGTTAACGAGAAAGTAACTAACGTGAGCGATAATTGCTAGCTGCACAGTTTAACGTCACCTAATTCGATAGACCATAGCGACGGAAAATGTTCAATTCATTTGTGAATAAGAACATTGTCATGAAGAAGTCTTTCATACGGCCTGCTCTACAAGCATTTGCTGGTTATTTAAAGAATTCCGTGAATGGCCAAATAAATGAAAGGTTATTTTAAAGAGTGGAATTCTGTCATTTTCAGCCACTTCGTCTAACTCTCGTGCTTCAGGCTGGTGCGCTTGTGGACACGTTTCCTTGGAAACAGTGAGCGAGACGAGGGATTGGTTCACCGCTTGTTGGTGTTTAGTAACCGGAGCGAGCCTGGTCCACGCGCAAACTGCGCGGCCTAGCTACAGGTTGCCGTGTTGAATATTATTGTTACACGAGGATAGCATAAACTTTGGCAGTATGGTGACATAATACAATTTAACTATATACCGGTAAGACTAGTAATCATTAGAAATGTGCGGAAATGCATAGTACATTTGACAAATAATGCTTTTCAATAAATTCCGTAACGTAGTTTGCTTAATTCACACCACAGCTCTTCTGGGTGGTTATGTCTGCTGAAATCGGGTGAAATTTTTTGATAGGGTGCGAAGTTGCGAACAGTGAAAATCCACGACTTGCCTAATCTAAACACTGCCATTTTCTATCTATACAAAAGTCTGAGAAAATACACAATCCGTTGTGAGAAAATCCGACATCTTTAAAAAGAAGCAACCTACAAAACTAATCTTTTGGTGACATTTGGATGGATATAACTACACGACATGATGGGTAGATTCAAGCGAGTGCATTTTTCGTTGCAGTGCATTAGCGTTACCCCTTTCGGTTTTTGTTTCGTCTTTCCTGCTTTACAAAATGGTACTTGAGCCATTAGCCTACAGTCTGAAAAGTTACATCGAGGTTCACGACTTTAATGCGCAAGTAGCATTGCGAGCGCTAGTCTGCGAATGCTCTTTTCACCCATTTGCAGAATTCTGAAGCGTTCCTCCAGTAACTCCTAACATACGTAGCTAGCTCGCCGTGGGAGATGAAGTTCATGTTTCGGTGTGTAATGTTTTATTTAAAAAAGGTGATTAAACATTAAACTCCCAGCTATAGTCACTCTGCTGGCTTGTTCTTGGTCCGGAGATAATGCCACTCAGTCTCGGCCGCGCACTCTGTTCAATTACCCGTCCATTCTGTACAACCATGGAACCTGAAAGAAACAGCCGTCTCAAATACCCAAATAACGTGCAGTTCTGGCCTCGCAGACCCCCTACGCAAGTCTTTGTGAGAACCACATTCAGGAACATTCAACTTGAAGAAACCCCTGAAACGGTTTGTGAAGACAAGAGGCTGCAGTATAAACAAAATATTTATTTTATTGTGGTTTTCATTTTCCACAAGAGGAAACGAACGGCGAAATAAATATTACCGTCCTCCTCAACTTGCGTAATATAGGGCAACTCTTTTATGCATGAGCATGAATACATAATTTCCGGAAATTATATTTCTGTTGCATTTTGTAAGCTTTCTGACTGCACGGGGGTGCCACAGACCACAAAAAATAAACTGTATTGATTGATTGACAGAACAAGTATGGCGAAAAGAAAGCACACAAAAGAGCACAGCAAGACAGCTGGAGAGGCTTTCAAAGCAGAGGAGAAAAGACGGCTCTGCACTTCATGCTTCAAACTGTGCGCTTGTGCTGTGTACCTTGACTTTCTGATTCTCCATTGTCGTCTTAGACCTCTTCCAAGGGGGGGGGGGGGGGACGAGGCTTTCAGATTAACCGAATAGTGGGCGCAGGTACAGCTGCGCGCCAAAGACGCGAGGACCGTGACCGTGACAACCGCTCAGTGCCAGGGGTCTCCTTTTAATTGACGAAGTGTCCTCGCTCATGAAATCAATACTGCACCCCACGTGCATCCTTCTAGGATTATCCGGCCGCTGTCTCTTGCCCAGAGACTACAGCAGGGTGCTTCCTCCACACTGCCGCGAGGCCCCAGGAAAATTCAAATGTGGCCGCAAAAATAAACGGCAGGGCTTCCGTATCTGGACGTGCACTAATTTGCTGGGTTTGCATTTCTTACACTGAATTTGGAGCCAAAATGGGTCGTGGGGCTGTACGAGGGAGATGAGTCAGTATCCTCTAGGCTGTACGGGTATGGGTATTGGAAGGGCCCCTGAAAGGTACTAAATATCTCACTTGGGTCCCAGCATTAAAAGGTATTTCCAGTTTGAGTCCTGATGTTAAAAAGTTTAAGAATCTGTGCATCAGATGAATATTCACAGTAGCGCATTTACATGCCAACTACCCGCCCCCCCAAACCACGCTTCCCTTATTTTAGCAAGTGACCAACAATCCCAGCCTCCAGGAATAATGTCACGTGAAAGTGTGTGTGTGTGTGTGTGTGTGTGTGTGTGTCACAAAGCACAGAAGCATCATCTGAAACAGAAAAGAAAAGAAAAAAAAACTAAAACCTTTTAATAAAACATGCCTACGCAGGGACACTTATTCTTTTTTCAGATTAATGGCACAGAGGGATTCTTCCCTCCCACCCCCCTTTCCCCCCCACTCACCCCACCCCCACTTGTACGCTTTATTTCTCAATAATTCATTTGCAGTGGAGAAAAAGAACGATTCCCATCTACTTGCTGTGTGCCTCCCTCCAGCCAGCAGTAAATTTGGAGGGAAAGTTAGCACAAGGACACCGTCTCTGAGGGGCCGGGAGGGTCCGGCTGCTCTGTTTCGGGGGGGGGGTGGGGTGTGTCTCTTTACGCGCACGATTCTTCAAAGAGAACTTACCTGGTTTTTTACTGATTCAAATCAAAGTAATTAAACCCTGAGGTGGAATAAAAGGCAGAAAGCACGGCTGCCCTTGAGAACTGAAGCCGCTCACCTGTGAACAGCAAACAACAGAAAATCTCTGCTAACGCTGTAGAATTGCACAGTATTTATTTAAATACAGGTGCTACTGTAATATCCACTATGTGGTTGAAATGACCATTATATATATATATATATATATATATATATCTCACTGTATTAGCTTCAAAGCGAAGACATTCACAAAATTGAAATGTGCTCAATGGTTTGGTAAATGTGATGTGACATAAAATGAAAAATTTAAATGTTATGCTCGTGCAGTGTGGCCCCGCGGTCTGCAATCAACTGCTGGCCTTCCCAGTGCCTTGACTGTGTCGGGATGGGTGGGTGGTGCAGTGTCATCTAGGAAGGGGCGCCTCCGGTCAGTAGGGTACTCCCACAGAAAGTCCTCCGTGTGGTCGGACTCCTGCAGTCCACCTGGGGCAACTGCTTGCAGCTGTTCAGAGTTCTCTGCCACAACGACTGCGCAGCTCAGCAGCTGAACTGCAGGGTGAGAAGTACAGGACGTTGCGTGCTAGTCTTCGCTGGTCCCACTGGTGTGGCGTGTTCTGTCTGTCTGTCTATGTGTCTGTCTGCCTGCCTGCCTGCCTGCCTGTCTGTCTGCCTGCCTGCCGGTCTGTGACTGGAGAGGCAGCCATCTTGCCTGACTCCTGGAGACATCTGTATTCCCAAATGTCCATGTCAGTGGTGGGTTACACTTGAAGAACGATACTGGGTATATAAAAGCAAACGTGTTACAAAACAAAGTCTGACTGTACCACAAACAAGAGGTGCTAAACCAGCAGGAGCGGAGCGCCCGTCGTTCCTTTTCCGCTGGAGAGCGTGTCTAGAGCTCGTCGTGCAGGCCGGCCCCCTCCGCCCGGTCGAGAGCCCCCATCAGCAGCAGGGCCCCCGTGGCGTTGTCCTTCACCATGACGATGAAGGAGTGGTCGGCGTAGAACAGCTTCGGCCTCCCCACCACCTCGTCCTCCTCCTCCTCCTCCTCCTCGGGCCCCCCCTCGGGGCTCAGCTCCAAGGAGGCCCAGTGCAGGACCCCCCCGAGGTGGAGCTTCCCCTTCGCCCCGCCAGGCTGGGCCGCCATTCCGGAGAAATCCGCCGTCTCCCCGTCCCAGGCGTCCGTCAGTCCCAGGGCGGACAGATGCTTCTAGAAGACAGAGGAAGCTGTGGTTACCACGGACACCAGGCCTGGTCCTGGCCTCCCCAGCTCCGTCCACTTCACAATCCTCTGCCTCACTCAACCGTCCCCAGTCCCAACGCTGGAAGTGGTGATCAATAAACTATGTAAACTAGTTACAAACTGAATAAGATAATGTTTCTTAAAATGCAGGATTTAATGATTGCCGATAGAAGGATCTCTTGCCAGTGTACTTAATTGGTGACGATTGGTGATAATGAAATCAAAAAGATGAATTTTAAAAAACAACAAACGCAAAAAAAAAAGACAATATCAATAACATTTCAAGTGTGGATTTTGTGTTGAGAACTCCTAAAACCGTGACAGCTGTCCTTGTTTGACCGTACCACAGATAATACCGAGACAGCACTTGGTGACAACAGCTTAACTGTGGACACAATAGAAAGTCATCCACAAATAACAATAAAAAACCTTTGTCATAACCTTGGCTGCCTTTGTTTCTCCCCCGACACAAATTCTGAGGAAAGATTCTCTCCAGCAGATATATTTCATATCCACAGAGGTGACCAAACAGGTAGATTTTTTAAAGAGGCTTTTCTGGCGAGGTGGGGCGGTGGGAAACAGGCGGTCGGGGACAACGAGCGTCTCGATGAAATGGAGAGAAAAGCGAATTCTAACGTTCACCGCTTACACCGGTTACATCGGTAACGCTGCCCACCTCAAATCACAAACACCCATTCTGAATGTCGGCCGACCATAGGCTAATGAAGCAAGGCACGTATGCTACAAACCCTCGAGCGACACGGTAGTCTGGCGATTCTCCAGTCACACCAGAGGAACTTAAACTCAGTGAGACTTGTGGGGGGGGGGGGCAAAGTGGGGGAGGGACAGGATGCATTTCTGACACTTCAAACTGGGACAGGGAGAGATGGAGAAAGGGAGAGATGGAGAGAGGAAGAGGGAGAGAGATGGAGGAGGAACCCACGGCAGGCCCTGTCACCGGCTTCAGAAGGAGTGCGACCCACTCCGACCCCCCATCCCCGCCGCCCCCCCCCCGATCTGTGGGTCCTGGGGGGGCCCGTGCCTGCTTGACACCTGCGTCTCTAATGCACTTACACTGTCCTCATTCATTATTCTACACCCCGCCACTCCGTCGCGCATTCTTACCCCGCCTCCACCGCCCAGCAAGCCCTCATCTCACAAGGCTTTTTATATCTCTCCTTCCCTGTGGTCGCCCATCTCAGCCCATCTCTTTCTAAACCGCTAATCTCTTTACCTCTCTCTCTCTCTCTCTCTCCTATCCACCGCTCTCTGCCTTTTTCACCGGCTCTCCGTCCGTCTCACCTCCCTTCCCCACCTGCCTCTCCGCCGGCCTCCATTTTGTCTTTCTAACGGCTGCCACGGCTTTCACGGGCGAAATTCTGACGATGTCCCTTCCTTGACGTGCCTGGGGTGTGACACCCCCGGCCGGCCCAGTCAAAACGCACAGGTGCCTCTATGTGCCTCACAGGTGCCTCTGTGTGCTGTGAAATGAGTCACTGTTGGTAGCGCTTTTCCCTCCTGACCCTGTGCTTTAAAAAAAGAACTGGAATCTTTACAAAACGTTGTTCACAAAACATGTTTCATCTCCTTGCCCCCCCTGGGGTATCCGGTACGGGATCCAGGCCATGCCAGTGCTGATGGGGGATGGCAGCGGGCCCAGGCGCTGGCATTGCCCAGACAGGTAGGGTTCCTGCCAGCCCAGTATCACAGAGTCTCACTGCTCCGCAGCAGCGACCCCTTCTGGTCAGGTGGGCACTCGCGGTTCTACATGTAGTGCGTCTTCTTACGATTCGTTTCTGTGCCAGCCCGACTTATCGATCGTAGCTCCAAAAAGAAGCGGGGGTGCCATCGCCTGCTTTGGAGGTGAACGCGTGCTTGTCCAAGCTCTTCCAAAAATCAGCAGAGGAGGCTGTGACGAGCTTTGCGGCGTGTGCGCGACTGGCGATTCCAAATTTTGGAGAAAAAGGCGGGAAAAAAACATTTGAAAGAGAGAAAAGCTGTGATTTTCCGTACGGAGTTTTTTCCTTTTCCACACTCCCCATCGACGGCGGCGCTGTGTCACCAGTGATTACGTTCAGCCGCAGCGCAACTTTGAGCGTCCCAGATATAAACAGCACCGCTCGCTCCGTTGTCTCTCCGCGTAACGCAGCCTAACGACAGCGAGCGCCGGCGGGAGAGCTTCAGGTCTTTAAATGTTTTAAAACAAACGGCGTTTAAAAATGCAGTGGATGTGTCACACCGTGGTAAAGCCACAAGCAGCGATGCAGGGGTTTCGGGGTCCCAGTTGACGGTGCGGGACGAGGACTGCCCCCCCCCCACCACCCCCCCATTTTGACACGGAAACGGGGAGCACGTCTAACTTCAGAGCCGTCACGCCACGTCCCCCGTTCCGCCCAACGCCGCGAAAGCAATTTGTTCAGATCAATCGCTGTTTAGCCCGGCAATCTGCCGAATCACGGAATTTTCCTCGGAATCTGGGTGAGCCCGGCGAGCGGGAACGCCGAGCGGGAACGCCGAGCTTCCGCTCGATCAGTCCGCGCTCGGGGGCTCGGCGATAACTCACAAATCAAAGCCCCACCTCTTACGCACTCTGCTCGCAATCAAAACAATGATGATTCAGACGAGAATAGAAGGATGAACAGACGGAAGAGAGGGAAACAAGAGACGGGGAGTGACGATTGGAAGGGGAAGAGACTCCTCTTACTGTAGCGCCCCAATCAAACTGCCCCCAAACAAGGGTGCATGCAGGTAGCAACCACACACTCCCACACATCTACTAAACATACCACTACAAACACTCTCACACACACACACACATGCACACATGCACCTATACACACTAACACGTGCACCCATACACAGACAAACACACTTAGAAACCACTCACACACACATGCACCCATACTCACTTAGAAACCACTCACACACACACGGACTAATACACATGCACCCATACACAGACAAACACACTTAGAAACCACTCACACACACATGCACCCATACACACAGACAAGCAGACACAGAAACCACTAAAAACAGAAAGAAGGTAAGAGAGCTATGTGCCTCCATCTTGGTCTTAGTAATGGATGTCTGTCTTGGAAGATTCTGGTGAAGAAGCAAACCAAAGTTTTCCCCCCCGACACCACACAAACAGTAGGATACTATCAGATTCAGGAACCATCAGAAACCTCTGTCATGTCCAAAACAAGTCTCTGATTTGTTTTTCACTGAACTCTGAGAAGTGTGAAGAGGTTTTTATGCAGGAGTTCCCTCCTATAATTCAGTAGGAGGCAGTGTCTGAAGTGACAGAAGAGAGCAAGTAATTAAAGAGATCCAGGTTCTTTGACAATTGCGCTGGACCAATTGATATTCCATAGAATTTCTCATACCCCCCAGTTTGTTCTCATTGGGTAACCAAGAGGAAAAGGCATATAGTCTAAACACAGTACGGTTCTGTTGGCCATGGACCCAGAACATAGGATCTTGGCTTTGGGCTGCAGTACAGCATGATGCAAGATGGCAGTCTGGTGAAAAACAAGCACAGCGAGACGCCAGCTCAAATCCATAGCTGCACTTAACATATTCATGAGCCTAACCCTCAACACCTTCCGTGTTAAAAGCCTGGCGGTAAACAAATGTTTAAAATAGAACTTACGTAACTTTTACTAAGTGAGGACATCTGTTTAGCGAATAAGTGCCTCTCCCTGCCGAACTGAGACTCTCTTCTCTTTTCTGGCTTTCCATCCCCAGTTCATACTACTCATCCAGTTCTATCAGCCTGAGTTTTAGTACTTTCTCGCTCTCTCTCTCTCTCTCTCTCACCCTCTCTCTCGCTCCCTCTCTCTCTCTCTCTCACCCTCTCTCTCGCTCCCTCTCTCTCTCTCTCTGTTTAGAATTCATCCCAAAGTCTGCCGCCTTGCTTAAATATGCGTTTCCGCACTAACGGCATCAACAAAAAAAATATTCTTGAATAATATATAACGGGGAATCAGCAGTACACAGAAAGAATTTCACTTCTCCTTTTCCACCATACAGCATGCGAGGTGTCAGTGATGTGGAGGTGCGTGAACAGGAGAAAAAAAAAAAACGAAAAAAAAAACAGACGAGTCCCCTCCCATGTTTTATTCAGCTGGGGTTTTTAGACTTTTAACTGCGGACCACTTTCCAAACAACTCTCCCAACTCCTCAACTGAACATCTCTTTCCCTGACGTCCAAACCCGATCAGTCTACCTAGTAGGGGGAATTAAGCTCAAAAAATGGCCAACTAGCAGTGGATAGAAGCACCAAATTTGGTACAGACACTCTTTAGGATGTATCTCACCATCTCAGAAGGGGTGCCCAAAAATTCGGACCCATTAAAGGCTTTTTAAAAAGGGGAAATCCAAAATGGCCGCCAGAAAAGACCCAAGATTCCTAAAACGTGACATAATATAGACATTTTGGCTTATTAGGCTAATGTTAGCTTTTACATTTATAGCAAATAGACGAGTATTAAAGGATTTGCCCAAAATAACCCATGAAAATTTTCTTAAATACATTTTAAACAGCTTTAAACACCAAACATAGGCTTAAAAAACAAGAATGAGATGACCTTCGACGTCTAACCTCGACGCTGCCGGCTACAGTTCTTTTTCCACACCGCTTGGACCACGGCTGACGTGGTTCTACGCGCGACTTTCGCACGCTCTGGAAATTTCACCCGCCGTGTGGTCACCTCGGGGTGGGGGGGGGGGGGGGTCTCTGCGTCCACACGGGCCGACCTCGGGAGACCACAGGAACCCTTCTCGCCTTTGTCATCTGAGAAGCAGCACTTCCTGTCTCACGCCAGAGACGTGGCGGCTCGAGACACACTGTGGCCAGGTCCTCCAGGGGGCGGGGGGGGGGTGGGGGGGGACACAGATTGCGCGACACAGTTTACACCCCGGACCGTCCGTTTGAAAACACGGTCTGGTCTGGCCTCCGTCGTGTCGATGCGACCGGTTGGATAAACATCAGGCTCTGAGGGCTGAGAGAGGGCATCGTTATCTACCCGATGCGTACCGCTTTCAGCAGGTCTGGGGCCTGAGATATTAAGCCAGGCGCGCGGGGGGGGGGGGGGGGGTACCTGGGAAATTGCTCGGCCGCGAACCCCGCGACAGACTCCTTGGGGATTCGGCACCCAGCGCCACAAGCCGCCAATTACCGCCAGGGTCAGCGTCTCAGTCGCTGGCGGGCGAGCCGAGGAGGGGGTGGGGGGCCGGGGAGGGGGGCGGAGGGGGACGGCGGGCCGGCGGAGGGCCAGGGCAGGCGAAAGCGGCGGCCGTCCGTTGGCTCGTTAAAGAAGCGGAGGACCAGAGGCCGTGCCTCCACCGCCGCCGCGCCCTGCCCTCGGCGGGTTATTTTTAGCCCGTCTGTTTCCACCTTGTCACCGGCACAGTCCCCCCCCCCCTTCCCCCACCCCACCACCGCCACCACCACCGCCGCCAGCACCAGTCCCCAGCTGAATGTCACTCTTATTTAGGTCTGCAGGCCGGAGCGGGACTACTAGCGCTCAGCAGAGAAGACCCAGGCGAGCGCCGACTGCGGGGAACTCGCGCCGCCAGACGGACCGGGCTAACGGCTGCCCTGCGCGCTCCGGAGAACCGCGCGCGACTCGAGAGCGCAGAGACGGATGGCGCGGCGGGAGGAGACGCGCGACTCACGATCGCGGAGACGGGCGGCGCGGCCGGCGGCTCTCTGAACACCATCGCCCCCCCTGCGCAGCGCAGGCGAGCCGCGGGTCTGCGTACGGCAGCCTGGCGGCTGGGCGGACTGGCGGCTGGGTGTAGCGCTGGCGGCTGGGTGTAGCGCTGGCGGGCGCTGTTAACACACATTAATACCGCCAATGCGTACTTTATTTACCCCTCAGTTGTGTAGTGTGTACTGTGTACCGTGAGTGCCTGTAGGTTGAGTGTGCTGGTCAGTGTGTACTGTGAGTACCTGTTGGTTGAGTGTGCTGGTCAGTGTGTACTGTGAGTACCTGTTGGTTGAGTGTGCTGGTCAGTGTGTACTGTGAGTACCTGTTGGTTGAGTGTGCTGGTCAGTGTGTACTGTGAGTACCTGTTGGTTGAGTGTGCTGGTTGAGTGTGTACTGTGAGTACCTGTTGGTTGAGTGTGCTGGTCAGTGTGTACTGTGAGTACCTGTTGGTTGAGTGTGCTGGTTGAGTGTGTACTGTGAGTACCTGTTGGTTGAGTGTGCTGGTTGAGTGTGTCAGTGTATACTGTAAGTACCCGTTGGTTGAGTGTGCTGGTTGAGTGTGTCAGTGGATACTGTAAGTGTGTGCTGGTTGAGTGTGTCAATGTATACTGTGAGTACCTGTACGTTGAGTGTGCTGGTCAGTAAGTACCTGTACGTTGAGTATGCTGGTCAGTGAGTACCTGTAGGTTGAGTATGCTGGTCAGTGAGTACCTGTAGGTTGAGTGTGCTGGTCAGTAAGTACCTGTAGGTTGAGTGTGCTGGTCAGTGTGTACTGTGCGTACCTGTAGGTTGAGTGGTTGAGTGTGCAGTAAGTACCTGTAGGTTGAGTGTGCTGGTCAGTGAGTACCTGTAGGT
Source organism: Anguilla rostrata (assembly GCF_018555375.3). Classification (NCBI taxonomy): domain Eukaryota; kingdom Metazoa; phylum Chordata; class Actinopteri; order Anguilliformes; family Anguillidae; genus Anguilla; species Anguilla rostrata. The sequence goes on along the minus strand of NC_057935.1, from coordinate 5,053,021 downwards.
TGAGTGGTTGAGTGTGCAGTGAGTACCTGTAGGTTGAGTGTGCTGGTCAGTGTGGTCCTGGGCAGGGAGATGGCCATGCTTATGCCGGCCAGCTGCTTTAGCCACTCTCCCAGCTGCTTCGGGGTCAGGATTCGGTCCAGCCGGGCCAGCGGCTCCACGTGGAAGGGAAGCAGCAGCACCAGGCTGGCCTTGCCCCTCCACAGGGGCAGCTCTACCACCTGGACCATGTTCACCATGTCCTCGTGGTGCCGGAAAACGCCTGGGGGGGGGGGGGCCATGGGGGGGGCAAGGGGTCGTGTGAGGGTCAACGCTGCGTCACGCACGCACGCACACACACACACACACACTCTGCGCGATACAGAGCCGTTTCAGACGAACAGAAGCGGTGCAATCAGTTTCACAATAAGATCACTGTGTCATAAACGCACACACTTTCTTGTAAGCGTTGGCCTTGACATGGGATTGAACTAAAATGCTGAGAGGAGCTTGCAACTGCAATTTGCTGCACCTACCTTCAAGGTAGCAAGTCAGTCACGGAGTACCAGTAAGGAAAGCTGATGTTAGTTATTAGATGCTACACTGTTTGGCCAAAAGTATGCGGACATGTGACATTCAACATCTCATCCAAATCTATGGGTGTTACGTTTGCTGCTGTAACAACCTCCACTATTCTAGGAGGGCTTTATACTAGATGTTTGAGCATTACTGGAAGGATTTGCTTCCATCCATCCTGCACCTGGGCCTGATACAAAGCAGGTAAATGTGCTTACACACTGGCGCAAGTGGGACCACAGCACCTGCAAGCGGAACGAGGCCTACCTGTTCTGTGTATCATGGACACCTTGGTGTACTTGGTCCCCAGAAAATTGCGCAAGTCCTGTTTGTCCTCCTCAAACCCTCTGTCCCACAGACCTGTCCAGAGACAAACAGGCGGACAGGCCTGTCAGTTCACACAGGTTCCACACACAATCCACCCGTCTCACACGCGCACACACACACACACACACACACACACACTCTAAACTTCCCCACAGGAAGAGAGACCCTATACTTGCTCCCTGTTTTCCAACAGAGAAACAAATGGACGCTACAACAGGGAAAAATCAGAGATCCAATCTGTCCCTCGAGGTCAGCAGTGCTGCTGGTTTTCATTCTTCCCCTCTAATCAGGGACTGATGTAAACCTGGAGACACCAGGGGAGTTAAATCTCTGGCCAATCAGCGGCATTTAATCGATCAATTAACTCTCAGGTAGGAAAAGAGATCCGGCAGCACTACTGGTCTCGAGGGGCCAGGTTTGAGCCTCCCAGCACTACAGTGTCCCTCCTGCACCACCAGACTATCGTCACAACTACGGAGAGAAAAGTTCTAGAAATAAAATAACCTGAAAAGACCGAGAGGAAAGGGGAAAGATGTGAGGTAGCGCTAATAAGCTAATTAAATCCAATTGTATCGTTATAAAAGAAAATAAGAATGGCGTGTTCTTTTCTCCACTTCCGTCCTTCCTCTGATTTCTATGAATCATTGACCCAGCCAGGGGGAGATAAGATGGCACTCCACCGAAGACAGACGGCGAATTACTCCGGAATAACGGTTAACCTTTAACAGACGCGCTCTTGTGTATCTGCAAGAGGCGCCTTGTCTTTGCACCAGGGCTTCCCCTGGTGGAAGGAATTACAGCTAAGGGGCGACATAGCTCAGGAGGTAAGACCGATTGTCTGGTAGTTGGAGGGTTGCCGGTTCAAACCCCGCCCTGGGCGTGTCGAAGTGTCCTTGAGCAAGACACCTAACCCCTAACTGCTCTGGTGAATGAGAGGCATCAATTGTAAAGCGCTTTGGATAAAAGCGCTATATAAATGCAGTCCATTTACCATTTACAGCTTCAACGCGGAAATCAGACATAGGATTAGACCCGTTTAAAAGCTATTCAAACAAGACTTTTAAAATTATTTATATGATATATTCACAGGTCTTGAGTGTAACCCAGCCCCCCCTCCCCCGCCCCCCAAAATTATTTCAGCTTTTTCTATCTCACTATAAAAACTTCTCTAACTTTGAACGCGACCAGCAACCTGATTCAGAAAGATAACGGTACGAAACGTCACCAGCGTCTCGATCACGCCGTGCATCGGCAGCGCAAGAGTGGCTGTAATCCGTTTTTACAGTAGCCTACTTTCGTCTGATTCACCTGCGGCGGGCGAGCATTAGCGATTAGCGTTAGCCCATTACCACAACCGCGACTCGCGCTTCACATATTTGTGAAGCCATTCTACGTATTTGTGACTCGTATTTTACTTATTTGTGAATCCATTCTACATATTTGTGACTCGTATTTTACTTATTTGTGAATCCATTCTACATATCTGTGAAATCCCATTTACAGATTTGTGAAACAATTTACTTATTTGTGAAACCCCATTTACAGATTTGTGGAACCATTTATATATTTGTGAAACTGTTTACAGATTTGTGAAACCCCATTTTCAGATTTGTGGAACCATTTACATATTTGTGACTTTTTGCTACAAAAATACCTCAATAATGGTTCTGGTTTCTGCAGCCGAGTACTGTGATTGGTCCAGGGTCTGCTCTCTGTAGCGAAGGACTCTGATTGGTTGAATTAGAAAATCAGTGAAAGCTCGAGACGGTGAGTCTCGCTCTCCCATTATCCGTCTTCTGGTCTCTGGGTTATAAATGCAGGTGCGAAAGGAAGTGCGTTTTCAGAGTTCCTGCCTCAGACTCCGGCTCTGATTGGATAACATTAATAGCGTTCTTTACCGAGCTTGCCAGACCACGAACAGCAACGGCTTAGTCTTCCGAATGCGGTCCGGCAAGGACTTTCAGAACATAATAAACTATTCTATTAGCTAATCGCTCTCGTTTATTCTCCTGAGCTATCCTTCAATCTTCAGGTCAATTAATGTACAAATAGAAGCATTCCTATTCATAACAGCAACCGCTCCTGAGAAATACACTTCTTGAAATGACTTTCTTTTTTTTTTATTGACGAGTTAATTTCTCAGAATCCCCTAAGCACACCTCTGAGGTTTGGCTGGGGGGGGGATATCAACACAGAGGAAACTGAAAATTAACGAGGAGCGCTTTGCTTTGCAGAGGGCTCATTCTGAAATGTATCACCAGGCACACAAATCTGTGAACAATGACTTGCCTGGAAAAACATTTTTTTTTGCCCATGTACTGTATGAGGCCGTAAGCCCAGCCACTGGGGATGCGCAAGCCAGTGCGTCCTCGGTGCCGGTCCCAAGCCCGGATAAATGGGGAGGGCTGCGTCAGGAAGGCCATCCGGCATTAGGGGCGACATAGCTCAGGAGGTAAGACCGACTGTCTGGCAGTCGGAGGGTTGCCGGTTCAAACCCCGCCCTGGGCGTGTCGAAGTGTCCTTGAGCAAGACACCTAACCCCTAACCCCTAACTGCTCTGGCGAATGAGAGGCATCAATTGTAAAGCGCTTTGGATAAAAGCCCTATATAAATGCAGTCCATTTAAACCCATGCCAAATCAAATACGCGGATCAGGTGGTTGGTGCAACAGAGGAAGATGCAGAGGACAGGAAGAGATGGAAATGGCTGATCCGCCGTGGCGACCCCTAACGGGAACAGGAGGAGGAGGAGGAGGAGGAGGAGGAGAAGAGAAGGAGCAGGAGGCTCTTCAAATACCGTGACCTGCTGTCAATCGGAGCCTTTTGGATTTTTTTCAAATCCCGTCAGCGCAGCCAATGAGGAGCCGCCGTGACCCCACTCATCCGAGCGAAGCTTCATTCCGGGGGGAGGGGGGGCACGTCAGTCGCATGGCGACCAAACGCGCACCTGCACCAAGGCCCTGCCAAGGAGGGGCGGCGAGAAACGGGCCCGACCTTCGCTCGGGGCGGAGGGGGTCACCGAAACGAGCTTTGGAGTGAGCCAAAACTGCGAAAATGTGAATTTAACCGGTGCAGAACCAGAACTACAGCAGCCCCCCCATATATAAGTCAATGGAGCATTAGTCCCTGTCTGGAACCTATGAGCTAACACATTCCAGCCTGGCTTAACGCCCCCCCCCCCCCCGCACCTCCATTTTAATAGCCCTCATTGCCACTAAGAACAGAGCTGCACAGACATGCTCGTAACATTGCCCCAGCAAAACAGAAAACTACTGAACGGCTTCCAGAACGCACTCAATGCCCTGTGAACACAAAGGCACTGAAAGTCATTAAGGAAATTCTCACTTTTTTTTGGTGTGTGTGTGGGGGGGGGGGGGGTAGTGGTGGGTTGTGCCTGAAACTTTTTTTTTTTTTTTTTTAAATACCGCACAGCTGTACTGTGTCTGTTGACAATTAAATGGGTAAAGTTTCCTCGTGGTGACAGGACAATGCCGCTCTCTCTTGTTTTTTCCTGATTGGTTCTTCACAAGCCTCAGTTTTTGACAGCGCGCGACGGCTTTGCGCGTCCCCATCGCTAGCTTCAGGCGTCGCGTTTCAGCGTCTTTTCGGATGTAGCTACAGATCCGGCTGCCTGTCGACGCCCCCCCGCACGCCGCTTCCGTCTCTGCGCCGAGACGATCAAACCCCTCCCGAGCTCAAATTAAATCGCCCCACGGGCGGAGTGTTTATCGCTAATAGCGCGGCAATTAATTAAAATGCACCGAAGCAGCGTGGCATCGGACACCGATAACAACCGGAGCCCCAGCCATCGTACCTGAAACACAGCCAGGCGGCAAAAAAAAATAATTAAAAAAATAAAAAATCCCGTCGCCGATTTATAACGTCGGCCCCATTGGCTCGTTCTTAAAAGGGGCCGCTATTGGCTAAAACCGCTTTGCGTTCGCGTTCCTCGCGCTTACCGCTCGAGCGCGTCGTTCGCCCGGCCTCGGCACGTCCGTTGGCCGCAGTTTCCGGGAGTCTGAGATTCCTCCGTCAGACGTAAACGTTGGAAACGGGGGCCAAATTAATTAACGGGTGTGAAACGCAGGTCCCTCGACAGGTTCTTGGATCCCTCCACACCGTCTGTCAAGCACTCCCACCCCCACTCCCACTGTCATCCAAACCCTCTCTCCCCCCTCTTTAATTTCCCTACCCCTGTTTGTGGTTACACCCTTATACCCTCTCTCCTCTGCCCCGCTGGACCGCGCCTAGAGGGAGAGACAGTGAAGCACACTTTTAATTTGGCTTTCAATAATTAACTAACACGGAATTATCGGCAAACAAACAAACAAAAGGAAAAGCCAAAGGCTGGTCGGGGCGACGGGAGACGCCGGCCACACAATGCAACAAAAAAAGCAGCTCTAAGGCCTTTGTCTCCTCTACAGAAACTTGTCCCTCGCTTTGTGGATACGAAGAGCTGGCCCTCCAAATGATTAACTTGCCTCAGTAACATAGGCTATAAAAGTCCTGCGCTTACAATAAATGTATTTTTTTTAATCTTCCCAACATCAATTTGCAAAATGTATTCATAATTCATTGCATTCGGGGATTCGCGAAGTTTCACATTTTGCACCATTCTTATTTACTCGCCTGGCAGACGGCGCCATCCAGGGAGGCTAACGCGGCGTATGCCGCGTATTATATATTTATGCGGCTGAATATTTATGGAAGCAATGTGGAAAGAGTGAGAGGCACGAGTGCACTCGTCTCCACCGGGGGGAAACGAGCAACTGCAACTTTTTGCTCGAAACGGCCAACGACTTAACCCCTGTGCCATCGCAAAAACGAAGCCACTTTTATTATCGCTACAAACTGACCGCTATAATTTTTTTTTTTTTTTTTTTAAACATTTACAGCTTTTCGATAAAAATGTTTTATTTTTTTTAAACAATCCCGGTCGTATTAATCCAAATCCATAATTCCGGTCGGTGCGCTCGCGGTCTGAGCAAGCCTCGACACGACGATATTTGTTCACCACATCCTGGCTGCCTCATCTAGTTGAGTGAGTACCGGAGTCGGCACATCCATTAGTCAGGCCTGACACAGAGCTGGTTGCGTTGCGCACAGCCCTACACATCCGACCCGCCCCAGACACTGTATTCCGGACTCGCGGGCACGCTCCCAGCACAGATGTTAGACGCGACTCGGAGAGAGGAGAGTGCGGACGCTCCGCGCTGAATTATTTAAACGGCACGTTGCCCCTTAACCGTCAATGAATCGCTTGATGATGAAGTGGGACGGCGGCGGGAAAGCTGCCCCGCGCGCTAGCATACGGGCGGTCTGGGCACGCTGAGCAGTCGTACTGCTGCCGTGCTACAGACTCGCTGGATCCTATTACCGTTATGGCAGCCATTCTGTTAGCCTGGCACTGGTCTACGCCCCCCTGAAACTGAACCTCAGATTTTTAATCTCCCCTCTCCAAAACTCTGCAGTATCTGTACGTACATCTATACCCACCGCAGTCTGAAAACGCACCTATTTAAACTGCACCTTGGCACATCCATTGCTGAACTCCATGCTAGAACATTCTCTAGCAATGCTAAACTAAAACTACAACCCCTAACCCATTTGCTTCCCAATAATACTACATTATCTATGACCCTCTGGTACCTTCTACAGCATCTAATTTAATGTTGTTAGGTTACCTATTGGCTACTACTGTCAATTAATATCCTGATGAGTCAGCACAGAGAGGTTGCCAACCCTGACCTTGGAGGCCCACAGGGTCTGCTGTTTTAACACAAGCGGTTCTGGATTCTGCTAAATGGCTCAATGTTAAATATATATGGTGTATTTATGAAGTTTAGGCCGGCCCATGGGATTCATCCGCCAACATTCCCTATGCAGAATGGATTGGGTATCTCCGACGCAGATGTGTTCAGAACAAATTGGGCACTAATTATGTCTATACTGGGTACACAGTAAAACGTTAAATCAGTATTAATTCAATTCTTTTAGAGTATGTTACATCCCCTGTTGGATGCATATGTACTCTGGTAGAGTTGATTTAACACTGGACATTCTACTGTGTATTGGGATATCATTCCTCCTTTCTACACAGTGCAAAGATGGTAGACAGAAGCACAGAATAAAAGAACTTAAGTGTCTACTTAAAGCTGTTTGTTTTGGCTGTATTTGTTTAGTAGCTTAAATCACAATATTTTATTCTTACTATGATAACTGTGTGGAGCGTGACTGAGGAATACCCTGTATTATATAACACGCTGCAAAGCAAACGTTATTCAAGCAAAATCACAAAGTTCCACCGCCTGACTGGAAACAATTAGCAGAAACAGTGAGAGGACAGCCTTAAGGCCTTCCTCCTGTTTTCGGGAGTGTTGACTTAGCTCGAGATGCAGCGCTGACGATGTGTATTTAGTCGTTCCCAAGAGCATTTCGTCAAGAGTACAGTAGCCGAGTGGCTGAGGCGCAGCGTGAGATTTTTTACTTGCCTCTGAAATGCAGAGCGTGGGCGAGAATCAGCGCTCCGGGTTCGGCCTTGATCTCTCCCGCCGGATCCGCCCCCCTGGCCCCGCCCACGCCCGCCTTGGCCCAGGCGAGGAGGGCCTCCAGGTCGTCCCCGGGGCCCAGGGGAACGTGCTCCAGGAGGAACCGGCTCCGCGCCTCCTCCAGGAACTCCGGGTCCAGGGCGGGGCCCTGCTTCGTGAAGATCGCCGAGGCGCCGTGGAGGTCGAAGCTAATCTCGCTCGCGGCGCGGGCGGACTTCAGCGCCGCGGACAGCGCCTCCTGCTGGTCGCTCAGCGGCAGCGCGGAAGAGGAGGAGGAGTTAAGGGCCTCCTGGAGCTGCCGGGCTGTGGACCCCCCCGCCCTGCCGCCCAGCGCCGCCAGCGAGCTGGCCAGCAGCAAGGGGGAGAAAAGGGGGTTCTGGACCTTGTCTGCACGCAGGGCCCGGTACAGACGCAGGCCCAGGGTCCAGCTAATCTCGCCCACCGCGTCACGGCCCTGCTGCGGGGGGCTAGACGCTGCGGGACCCCGGGGGAACGCTGGCCTGACCAAAGTGAGCAGCACCAGCACACAGACGCGGAGAGAGGAGCTCCTACCGGACATGGCAGCTTTGCCTAGTGACAGCGCGAGAGAGAAATGAGAAAGCGAAGTGTTTATGCAAATGCGGACGCCGACTGTTGCAGGCTGTCAGAGCGTATTAGGCCTGTTGATTACAAAAAGAAAGGCATAATCAACTAACTCGTTGCTCGTGTTGCGCGGAACGTGGAGTTTACATTTCACAGGAGAAAGAAAACTACAGATACCACTTGAGAAATGTTAGCCAACTAAGTTGTTTACAAATGACACCGGTCCTTTAAATTTTCTTCGGTAGCTGCACTCATTCTGTGGATAACGACGCGGTTATTTTATGCCATCATTGTTAGCAACTTCAACATTACCTCGTTTAACTGAATCGACATTATCCCCTGCAGGGATTTAGCTAAATCAATCGTAGAATAAGAGCATCAATTCCAGAAAACAACAAACTTTGTGTAGCATAAGCATGATCCACGCATTACCTTCTGTGTTTACATTAAACCAATACGTTAACACTCCATTCGTTCTTTAAAAAACTGATATTTGAGCATCAACAAAAAAAAATTCTGTGAAGTTTAACATCCTTGCGGGCAGTGATTCGATACGACCCGCCGTAAAGTAGTAAGTTGCCTACTTGCTGTCTCGTGACACAACTATGTAACGCGATAACGAATTTATTCGTTTTTTTTATTTCAAATGTTTACCGATTTTAAAACCGTTCCGTCCTTCTCGCTTCCTTCTGCCCGTTGCTTCCGTGGTTGAACTGAGGATCAAGTTAGCTCAGACGTGGCAGAGGAAGTGCCTTGCGGTGCTGCTGATTTAGTTTCCTAAGCCGTCTCTCCTTCAGTGCTAGTTTGTACATATCCCGAATTCCTCCCATTCCCTTCTCCGAACTAAAAGCATTTCATTTTAAGACTGTTCAACTGTTACAAAAATTCAACTGTTGAACGAACACTTTTGTGTCGAGAATCTGAAAAATGCGAGCCTATAGCCTAAACCATTCACCGTTATAGCCCATAGCCTAAACCACCGCCATTGGCTATAGAAGCACAACTAACAAACTGTAACATTACATTTCTATAATGGAACATTTATTTTGAGATTTTGTTGTTTGAGAACACGGAGTCCGTCATCTCCTTGCTTTATCTGCCCAATTACAGAACATGGCGCAGTTATCGTCCCGGGCTGAAGGGGTCACTAGCGGTCTGTAGAGCGCCGCCCTAGGTGTCTGCGATCGTGTGGCTAAGAAGGACTACATTGGTCTCTGTTTTGCTTTTAAATACAGTCTCTTTGTCTCCGTTTGCTCCTTCATTGTTGTTACTGTCCTATTGTGGACTATATATTTACACCGTTTACACGAGCCTTTGCCGAAGTAACACGCCTGACAAGTACACTGACAACAACTTGTTGTAATAGCTGATGCATAGGGATATTACGACAGTGTACAAAGACAGACGGATCAATCCAGAGAAAAGGAGGAGGAGATGAATTTACGGAGAGATAAAGAGAGCGCGGGAGGGATAAGGAGAGACAGATACAGACACGGATAAGGGGAGGAGAACGAGGAGGAGAGAGAAATGGTGGCTGATAGCAATGGCCTATCATTCTATACAATCAGGCAGAACATGGCAGCCCATAGACCGGGCCAATTATTAGACTCGCACAGTAATCAATACGGCACTGTGAGAAACAGCCACCAGCACTGGGACATGAACGCTGTCACAGACACACGCCCTGATGCATTGACTTTTTCCAGGAACAAAGAAAGATATGACGGGATACAGGCTAGACAAACAATGCTGACCGTTTTTCTCAGTAACAAGCCAACGCATTTTACTCTTAAATTTTTTTTTTTTTTTTTTACAGGCAGACATATGGATATACTGTATATACAGACCAGACCAATGGATACAGATACTCTTACACACAAACGTGTAGATGAATCCTCACAATTGCACACAATCTCATACACACACATAGGCTTTTTCTCATGCTCGCTCTCCCTTTCTCACGCATGCATACACACACACACACACACACACACACCCTGCGTCTCCCTCATGCATGCGTGTGCACAGACACACACACACACATTCCCTGCCTATCCCTCATGCATGCGTGTGCACAGACACACACACACACATTCTCTGCCTCTCCCTCATGCATGCGTGTGCACGGACACACACACACACACACACACATTCTCTGCCTCTCCCTCATGCATGTGTGCGCACAGACACACACACACACACACACACACACACATCTCTAAAGGGCCAGACTGAAGATCAGAGAGCGCTGTTGGTGGTGAGGGGAGGGTGTGTGCAGGCATGGCAATAGCATGGGGATCTGAAAACTGAAACCCTTTCAGTAGAGATCCAAATAAACGGTTCTCTTAATGGGGGACGACGCACGTTAAAGAAAAAACCTCAGGTGATTCAGCGCCTCAGTGTTTGTGTGCGTGCGCTGGTTAAATGAGTCCCACGGGGAACGCGTGGGAACCCGAGACTCCCTCCCCCGAACCTGGATCCTGTCTGTTCCGTTAACCGCTTTGCTGCTGTCAGGCGGTGTGTCTCCCGTCCGTGGAGGGTCCCGCCGCACCTCCTAAATCATCCATTCATTACCCCCGAGAAACTCGGGTCAGAGGCAAGGGTTCCGGTCCACCTGGGCTTTTTAAAAAACGCCAGGGTACCCGGCAAAGCTTCTGCTCAGCTTCTCGAATGTATCTGGTAAGAGTTTATATATTTCCTGCGGGTCTGTTAAAATGACCAGTTCATGAGGGAGGGTGGGGAGGGCGGGGTGGGGGGGGCACGGAGCTCCAGGGCTTCAGAGTTTGAGATACCTCTCCAGATCAGCAACAAGGGGACCATCTACCAACCACTCCTCCAACTATAAGCCATGTTAATGGGAGCCATTCATTCTACTAATTGAGTCAGAGATAAATCATGGTGCCAAGGGTTTGCAGACACATATGTAGACAGCTGGTTTAAAAAAATAAAAAAAAATCATAAATCACACCCTCCCTCCTGCCACACAAGACATATTTTCCAGGATGGGGGGGGGGGCGGGGGGGGCAGGTGGGGCATTGATCTGAGAAAAAATACGTTGCATACTGTGATTCAGACTAGCGTGAAACAAACGCTCCAGTGAACAATCTGTCTTTTCCTAACTCTTCGTCCTTCAAACAGCCCAGCTGGTATTGTCATGTCTAATAACATGTAGCAGAGTACATGGATGTGTCTAGGACTGAAGGGAGGGAGGGAGAGAGGGAGGGATGGAGGGAGGGATGGATAGAGGAAATTGAATGACACCAGAACACATACACTGTCTGATCTAGACCCACCGCGGGTCTGGGCCTACTGAAGACCCCATCTGCTTCATGGTGATCTGGGAACCCTGCAACCACCACAACAACTTCCCCTTTTGAACCCTCAAAGTGCTACCTCCCAAAAAGCCCCCCTCCCCCCTCCCCCCCTCCACTTCTTCCCCCACCTTCCACCACCCTCCCCTGAGCAGGTAAGGTTTTAAAAGTCTCGCATTATGTTTCCAAGGGCCTGGAGGGTTTGGCGACTGACTCATCTGAAGCATAGATACCACTCAGGGATTAAGATGGCAGGATGCCCCCGGGCCCAGAGATACAAGAGACCGGAGATGTGGTGAGAGAGAGAAAGAAAAAAAAAATGAAAAAGAAGAACGGGTGATGTCACTTATCCAAATAATGACTTCAATTACTGTAAAAATGGGAGTCGTAAGTCAACTCTCAAGGCTTTTAATAAGGGGGGGGGGGGGGGGGGGTCGGTCGCAAAAGCAGGGGAAATTGACACACTAATATGTCCACATGAGTGTGGCGTCTCAAAATAAATTTAAAAAAAAACAAGATGATTTGCGACATAATTTAAACAAGAATCGCGGAAATAGAGTGAAGGCCAGCGTACACACCCTCGCCCCACCCCTCCCACCAAGCTCCCCCCCCCCCCCCAAAACCCCCCACAGCGCCACAAGATGATTTCTGTCTGCCCGCCTGCTTCCTTCTCCTGGTATTCTTCCACTGAATAAGCCCTTCTCTAAACTCGCCCCCCCCCCCCCCCCCCCGCTGTTCGCTAAAACCTTTCCCAGAATCTGGACCAAACTGTTTTTTTTTTTTTCTTTTTCTTTTTCTTCTTTCTTTTTCTTTCATTAGAGAGATGAAAAGGAAACAGAACTGTAAAGCTGAAGTTGCTCAGATTATTCCATAAACATCTTGGTCTTTAGGAGAAAAAAAACGCGTGGGGGGGGGGGGTGAAATTATTTAAATGGCTCTAATTAAGCTAATCATGGGTGTGATGGAGGGCCGTAATTAGTGACTACGCTGTGTCTTTAAGAGGGGGGACAAAGACAAGCAGGGGACCTCCAGCGGATGATTTTCAGATCGGGGGGACGGGGTCCAGGATCCCAGCTTCGTGTTCTTTTCACAAACCGTACGGCAACTTCTGATGATTCATACTTTAATCACCCAGCCGCTAACTGTCTGTCACCCCTACCCGCTCTCTCAGTCTAATATTCTCTCGCTGTCTTAGTCTCTCCTGCTCTCTCTCTCACTCACTCACTCATTCACTCACTTACTCTCTCTCTCTGTCACTTGCTCACTCTGTCACTCACTCTCTCTCTCACTCGCTCACGCATTCACTCACTCATTCTCTCTCAGTCGCTCACTCATTCACTCTCTCTCTCTGACACTCACTCTCTCTTTCTCTCTCACTTGCTCACTCATTCACCCACTCACTCTCTCTGTCACTCACTCTCTCTCTCTGTCACTCACTCTCTCACTCACTCACTCATTCACTCACTCACTCTCTCTGTCACTCACTCACTCTCTCTCTCTGTCTCTCTGTCACTCACTCTCTCACTCTTTCTCTCTCTCCCCCCTCAGTAGTCCATTTTCTATTTCATTCTTTCTCTCAGCATCTCCCCTCTCTATCTTCCCACCTTCTCCTAACTCTTTCTTTATCTCTTTGTCTCACCTTGTCTCCTGCTTTCTCTCTCTCTCTTTTCTTCCCTCCCTCTCTCGCCTAAATTTTCAGCTGCTGCATAATTAATTGACAATAACTGCAATTACTCCCAAAGAGAAGTAAAGAGAAAAAGAGAGAAAATGACAATGTTTCAACAAAAAAAAAGAAAAAACTCAAGAAAGACGGAGAGAGAGCGACTCTCTATTAACGGAGTAAAAGTTCAAATGCTGAGGAGTGTTCGATAAAGAAAAGGGATTTTTAAAAATTTGACCGTAAAATGTAAAAAATAAACGTGCATTGACAGAGCATGAAGTTTGAAAGCAGGGTCAGAAAGACAGCTCAGACCAGCGTTTCCCAACCTTTCTCCTTCCGCGGCACACTTTCCAAATATACAGAATCTCATGGCACACCACCCTCAAAAGCATAAAGGCATTGACTGACGTTCATGTGACGTGCCAACAGTAGGCCTAACTGTTCTTTTGGGGTTTTAATTAAGCGATATGCATTTTAATGACATTTACTTTGGCTTTTGTGAATGGGATTTGTTCATTTAAGTTTTTTTAATTCACTTGAAAATGTAAACATTTTTTAAAGGATTTTTCACACGGCACACCTGGCCTCACCTGACGGCACACCGGTTGGGAAACGCTGGCTCAGACCTTACGCGACACACTCAGAATGACAAAATGACGACGTGTGAAGGCAGCAATAACAAAACAATAAGACAAGAAAATGACAGCGAAATAATAACGACAGCGTGGAACAGCGCTGGCACAAAGAAAATTGCATTTCAACCTAATTTCCGAGCTGAAAGAAGCGGCTAGACATATTTACAAAAAAAAAAAAAATACCGAAATCAAATGACTTGCAAAAAAAAAAAAAAACAGGTGAGAATGATATCCATCGCAAAAACAAAACTAAACAACAATTACGATGATGAAATTAAAAAAAAATGACATCAACGTAACCTCATAACAGCGTAATCAATAGGCCTACAGCGACCGCCAAGGGGAGGGAGAGAAAATTTCACAAAATTATTTTTGTCACACACAGCCCAGTCTGAACCCGAAAAACATTTTGTGACTGTCAGAGAAGCGAAATAATAAATTCAACGCAATGCGGAGTGAGCTGGCACGTTTCGGCAATCAGACATCAGTAACTGTACTGGTCCGCCCCTGGGCCAGGGATCGGCCGGGTTTATTAAATGTCCCTTTTTTTTCAAAATCCGATTTTAAACTTTTTCCATTCAGGTCTGCACCCTCGCAGTACCTGTCTCTTATTCCCTCCTCCACGTCTCATCGTTAAAATGTGGCGTGGAAAGATTTTAATGGGCAGGGCACTCAAAAAACAAAAAAAAAAACAAAAAAAAAAAAAAAACAATGAACGAATAAATCAACATTATTTCCCAGATCCAGACAATAACCTGGAAGCTTTACATAATTGCAAAAGTTGTTTGACTGCATCGTGCCACGTTGTCTGCCGGGCTTTTGTGCGTGTGTGTGTGTGTGTGTGTGTGTGTGTGTGAGTAATTTGCATTCAAACGTTCCTGGAGCTCATTGTTTACTGTGGACTAATTACGGCACGTCTGTCATTACTGCCAACGCCGCACCTTTATAGCCCTGCGAAGCGGCAGATGTACAAAAATTAATTTTTAATTTCTAATTAATTTTTTTTTTTTCTTAATGATTGTGTTTTCACTGGAGGTGTTTCTCTGTGTGATATATGTGCATTTAAATTATATATATTTTAAAACTTTACTGAGACACTGTCACAAAGACCCGTAAGTGAGAGTGAAGAAGAAAGTTTGGCTAGCAACTGAGGTAAAAATAAACAAATAAATAAAATAAAAAAACTTCCCAGAGGGAGGAAAAGCAAAAGTTTAAAATGAAAATATTTAAATGTCACAAACTGAAGTGATAATCGATCATTCATACATTAATATACAAAGTGTTTCCATCTGAATCGATGAAAATGTAATTAAAGGAGGTGGTATTTGAGGTGTCACAGTAGCACTGCAAGCCTAAGTGATTGTACTGACAGTGTAAGAAGGGAGGAGGTGATTATATGCTTTAGGACAGTGGCAACCAACCCTGTTCCTGGAGATCTACCATCTTGTAGGTTTTAATTTCAACCCAAATTTGGCACAGCTGATTCTACTAATCAGTAGCTCAACAAGGCCTCTAGCTGTTGAATGAGGTGTGGCTTTGTTGGGGTTGGAGTGAAAACCTACAGGACGGTAGATCTCCAGGAACAGGGCTGGTTACCACTGCTTTAGGAGGAGTCTTTGTAGGCTTTTTCTGGGAGCATACCCACTGCTCCATATGTTTGGGGGGGGGGTGGGGAGTTGTGGAGTGGGGGGAGGGGGTTGTAAGGTGGAGGGTCATGACCTTGCCCACTGTAGGGGAAATGGGAGGGGGGTGGGGGGGGGGGAAGGCCCCATCTGTCACTCTCGGGGTGCAGTTCATAACGGGTCATTCTTGGCCCTGGCAGCCCGCGGGAGGCTCGCTGACTAGGGGCGTGGCTGGACTGTCACCGCCATCAGTCCCCCGCTATGTCGTCCCCGCAGAACCAGATGGGGCAGTACGGTCACCTCTGCCCTCCATACGCCGCCCCTCACGCCCCCCGCCCCACCCCAACCTACCCCACCCACCCACCCTCCACCCCACCCGAACTTAGCCCCCCCCCCCACCCCACCCCTACCCCCTCCCTCCAACACAGGCCGTTACGCGTACAGTACCGTGCGTGCCGAGCTCACGAATGGTTACAGAGGATTTCAACCATGTTGCTGAGAATGCTGCCGAAGGCACAAGCCAACGATTCCAACCATTCAAAGGTGCGCTATTAAAATCTATTTCAAAACGCAACGTGAGTTACACAGAAGCAGAAAGTAACAGAAAGGTAAAGCAGTGAGGAGCAGATTCTGACTGTTGCTGTTCATTCGCTGGTTTTGAGTCCCCCCCCCCCCCCGTTTTTTGCGGATCAAACTCCTTGCAGTGCATCTTGGGGCACGGATACATCTCAGCGAATGAAGCGCCTCGCTCCTTCCCTCGCTCGCTCACCCCCTTTCCTCTTCCCTCTCTCCCCTCTTTCTCTCCGTCTTTCTTCTTCCGTCTCCCAAAAAAATTTCTCCAAGGCGACCGTGAGTCCACATGATCTCAAACTGAACCCAGAATTATTGAATTGGCTTACAGAGAGAGACAATGTGTAATATGTCTACAGCCATCCGCAGAGCCGAAGAGAGCAAATATTGACATCTAATTCTCTCTTTTCGGTCCTTTCCATCTCTCCCGCCCGTCTCTTGCTTTTATTATTGTGGAGGGTGTAGATTTGTGCCACCAGGGAATGAAAATTGAACTAAATGAAATATTTTCTTTCTTTTTCCCTCCGCACACATTGTTCTTCCCCCGTCTCTCCCTCTCCCTCTCCCTCTCCCTCTCTCTCTCTCTCCCTCCCTCCATCCTGTCCTCCCTCCGTGTGAGAAAGCGAAGCCCTTTTCCACAAAGGCAAATAGCCATTAGCGAGGGACAGAAAAAGGGGGGGAGAAGAAATGAAAGTAAGAAAAGGTCATTTGTTTCTTTTTCAATATCCTCGGTTTTTTTGTTTTTTTTTTTGAGCGCAGGTTTTATTCGTCTTTGCACAGGAGGCGGGAACGGTGTGAGCGAGCGAGCGAGCGAGAGAGAGAGAGAGCGAGGGCTGAGATGCTTTTAATGTCCGCAATTTGTGACTGTAATATAAAAACACAATGGATTTTTTTTTTGTTTTTTTTTTGGTGGGGAGCAGGGGGTGGGGGGTGGGGGGCAGGAGGGGGGGGTGTAGATTGAGGGGGTCTAAGGTTTCTCATTATGGTTCCTATTCTGTCCACCTTTTAAAAAAAGGGGTTTTATTTAAACACAATTTCCTGTCTCTCAGCCCTTGTTGGGATCAGTGACCTAAGATTCGGCCAAGACAAATTTCTCCCTTTTTATTCAGACATTCTGTATCTTTTCCATTACACACATCGCACATCATCGGCACATTATTGGTCATGTTGCAGTTGCCGTGGTTGCGTCCCTCTCTCAGCACCCCCCCCCCCCCACATGCACACTCTTTCTCCGCTCCCAGGAGTTCTAGTTCTCTTCTCCTCCCATCTGCCACCTCTAGTCTCATTCCTCTTTTTGTCTGTCCATCCCTCTGCCCTCTTTTTAAACACCCTCTCTCTGTGTTCATCCCTCTCTCTCCGTCTTGTCCCCTGTCTCCAATCCCGTCACAGGGACAATTCAAAGCTCGCAAAAAAAAAATCTTTTGTCTCGTCATATTTTGGAGATTATGTGAAAAACAACAACACCCTCCATCCCCCCGCAAAAATTAAAAAAAAAAATACTGTTCCTCCACCATCCACTGAGTGGCTGAGTGTTGGAGCCTGCTCATTTGTGGATTTCATGAATAATTGATTAGATAATGGAAAACATAATGAGGAAGAGGTTTTGAAATTCTAATTCAAATCAAGCACTGGCATCGGCTGCGCAACTTTACTTCAGTAAGTGGCCTTTTCTCCCACGGCACGCTGCCATTGGTCAGCCGTTGTCGCGCGCGGCGACGCGGCCGACCAACGGGAGCCTCTCTTGACCGCATTCTAAACGGGCGCATTCGCCGGGCGGCTAAAATTATTTCGCCTAATGTGTCAGACACGCGTCGCTGTACGCACCGTGCATAATGGCCCACAATTACATTTCGCGCCCGTAAGCAGGTTATGCAAATGGGAGCCGAGCGGTGGTAAGTGGAGTTTGCTGTACACATACGGTAACGTCCAAATACTGTATCTACAGTGTGCTCTGTGTCGTGTTGGTGAGGCTTCAACAGCTCCCTGAGGAAAAGTAGAGGGGGGGGCATGCTATAAAATGAAGATGAAAGGAACTGACAATTTTACAAAAAGGGGGGTGGGAATGTAGGAGCGAAAGAGAGAAATGGGAGACACGGCACAAGGCGGAAGAAAAGGTGAAAAGATGGAGACGTGAGGAAGAAAGAGCGGGAAAAACATGGAGTGGCACTCCTCCTCCTCTTCCTCCTCCTCCTCCTCCTCTCTCTGTCTCGAGCCTAACCCCCAGGCCCGCGTGTCAGCAGACCGATTGAGCTGTCTTTCTTTTTCTTCATCGCTCTCTTTCTTTCTTTCTTTCCTGCCCTCCCTCCCTCCGGCGGCCCCCCGAGGTCGAGCCGTGCACGCACTCCAGGTGAACAGCCTCGCTCCCTTTCTCCCTCCCTCCGTCCTCCTCCCTTTTACCCTTTCTTCCTTTCCTCCTCTCAGCCGAGATTGAGCTGTCTGAACAATGCAGGTGAGCTGTCTCCCGCCCTCCCTCCCTCCCTCCCTCCCTCCATCCCCCCCTCCCCTCCTCTTTTTTTCCTCCACCGCCTTCCTTCTCTTGCTGATCCACAGCGGCATATTAGCAGAAAAATGTTATAGGCGCCGCTCCTGACAGAACCACCGTCGCTGGATACCATCGCTTTTCAAGGAACAGATTTCTGTCAAATTCACTTTCTCTCGCTGGGTCTCTCTGTCTCTCCGTCTCTCTCTTTCTCTCTCTCTCTCTCACTCTTTCTTTTTCTGTCTCTTGCTCTCTCTCTCTCTCACACACACACAGGAACTTCATACTGACTAATGCTAACATTCAAACACACTCTTGGTCAGACGTGCCCGTTATGGATTTGTCTTATTAAATATTGATGGGACCTCCTGTGAGGCTCAAGCAGCCCATCTGTGTGGCTGCAGTTTCTCTGGAGGGAGATTCTCTGGCTGGTTTTACTGGGACATTAACTGGACTCTGTCACAGTCACTACCACACACCCCCTCACGCATACACACACCCTCACACACAGACACACACCCTCACGCATACACACACCCTCACACAAACACTCACACACACACACACACCCTCACGCATACACACACCCTCACACTAACACTCACACACACTATCATACTCTCTCACGCACAGACGCACTAACAGACACACACACACACACTCATACGCACACACACACACACCCTTACACACAGACATACACCCTCACACTAACACTCACACACACATCATACATCCATCATACACACACAACCACCACGCACACACACACTAACACACAGAACACACACACACACACATACGCACACACACACACACTTACCACACAAGACACGCACCCTCACACTAACACCACACACACTATCAACTCTCTCACGCACAGACGCACTAACAAACACACACACACACACACACACACACACACACGGCAGTGGATGCTGAGTATGCATTATGGGTCCTGGCAGCATGTACTGAGTGGGAGACAAAGGGAAGAGGACCTCCAGTCTAACCCTGTGCCTGTCCTCTTTTCATCCCACCTTTTCTTTCCTGCCCTCACTTCCTTCTCTTTTATTACAATATTCGAATGCCTCTTCTCTCCTCCGCTCTCTCCTGTATCCTTTTCCCCCTCCCATCATTCCCTCCCTCCCCTTATTCTTCCACCTGTCCCTCGTCTCTTTCTCCCTCTCCTCTCCTCTTTTCTCTTCTCTCTCTCTCTCTCTCTCCCCCCCTGTGGAGCGCTGCCACTCATCGTCTGACCCGGGAGAGGATAACCAACCGAAAAATGTACGGCGGCACGTCCGGGCTGACAAGATCCAATCAGGGGCCGAACGACATGCCCGGAGCTCTCCGGAACAAATTCCCGGCTCCCTCGCGTTTGCCGCGGCGGGTTCTGAAAGTGCGGTCCCCCGAAAATTGGGGGGAGAGAGGCAGGGGGTCCCGTTTTTTTTATTTATTTTTATTTATTTATTTTTTCTCCAGGAGCTACTCCCCCCTCCCCCCCCCTCCCCCCCAGCCCATCAGTCAGGCCAATCAGCCGGATCTTTTCCCCCGAACTGGCAGCTCCGTGAGCCTGGTCCGCATTGATCACACCGGACAGCTTCATTATCTGCTGCCGTTGGACGCACTGAATCAACAGATTCCCAGGCCCCTCCGCCAGCCAACACCGCTCATCAGCACCGAGCCTGGATATTCTGTTAAATTAAAAAGAACACACATACACACACACACACACTCACACACACACACACACACACATACACACACACACACACACACACACACATACACACACAAACTCACACACACACACATACACACACTCACACACACATGCACACACACACATACACACATACACACACACACTCACACACACACGCACGCACGCGCACACACTCACACACACACTACACACACACACACATACACACACACACACACACAACACACACACACACACACAACACACACACACACACACACACACACACACACACACACACACACACACACACACACACACACACAACGACAGGCTACAACGTGTCCTGTCCCCCTTTATCTATATATTTCAGTACCTGGGGATTGTGGAGGTGGGTGGGGTGGCGGGGTGGGGGGGGGGTGTGGGGGGGGAGGCGGAGGGGGTGGTGGGGGGGGGGGGTTGACGAGGTGTTGCTGTGGCAACAAGAGGGCTCGCCTCGTTAGCACAGCAGGTGCTAATTGAGATAACGCGGGAGGCGAGCGGAGCCGAGCCCCCATTTACACCACTTTACCTCTCAGTGCTTCCGCTCACCTTCAATATCGCCCTCCGCCGCGCGCTCCCTCGCTCCCTCGCTCTCTCGCTCTCTCCTCCCTCTTCTCCTTTGTGCTCCAGTCTCATGTTTGATACACCTCCATTTACCTCTACCTCTTCTCCCTCCTTTTTCTTCTTACATCTCCATCTATGTCTCCATTTTACCGCTCTCGCTCTCGCTCTCCCTCTCCCTCTCCCTCTCTCTCTCTGTCGGTACCTTGCTCTTTCCTTCTCTCTCCCTCTCTTTCACAGTGATGACAATGATTTAAAAATAAACTCCTTCGCTACACAACAGAAGAATAAGGCAGAAAAGAAAAAAACACTCCACTCAATACGGGCTGATATTTTCAAGAATTTTTCAAAAAAATAAATAAAAAAATAAAAAAACGGCTCCTCTACTCCTTCAAACCGAGTTTTTCTTTTTGACCGTGAACCAACATGCATTCTGGTTGTTATTTTCATTTGGCTGAAGGTTGTCCCAGATAACCTTCATCCTGTTTTCTGTAATGAGTGCCCAACTTCTGAAATGCCTTCTTTGTTCTGCCTTCCTAACTATAACAATCATACAATCATTTTCACTATGAAGCTCTGCTTTAGGCCTACTGCTCCACACACACACACACATGTACACACACACACACACTCATACACACATAAACATGCATGCGTACACACACACAAACACACGTGAACATACACATACACGAACACACATACACACGTGAACACACACACACATACTGTACACTTGCACGCTCACACACACACACACAACATGCACACTGAGAACGGGACAGTAGATTATTCTTTCATGTAGTTGTTCTGGCTCAAAGGATTGGTGAGTAAGAAGAATCTCTCTCTTTCTCCCTCACTCTCTCGCTCTCTCTCTCCCTCCTTCTCTCTCTCTCTCTCTCTCGCTCATTTTCTCTCTCAGCAGATGAGAACCAGGTGTCCCACATGCTCCCCTTTCCCTCCATCTGTACCCGGAGGGATGTGAGAGAAAGAGAGAGAGAGAGAGAGAGAGAATATTTGCCAAGGTAATTCCCAGAAGCTGATCGAAGACATTGGGACATTCCAGAGGTGTGAATCGCACCCCACCCCTCCATGACCACCTCCTCCTCCTCCCACCATCACCTCCTCTAACCCCCCCCACCCCCTCCCCTTCCTGTCCTCCCCCAACTCAACCCTAAGAGCCTGAGGGGAGCTCCGACCTGGGACACACACGTAGACCCCCCTACACACACACACACACTCTCACACACACCGCTCTCACACCTGGAACAGCAGGATAGAGACATCATCCATCGAAATTGCCTGTCAGACACAGACACATGCACCAATCACACGTACACACACACACACACACACGCACACCTCTCCTACAGAAGCATGAAACCAGCACGTAGATATAACTAACACATACAATAACACATATGTATTAAATCATTCTGTCTCTCTCTCTCTCCAACAACACACACACTGCACACACACAACGACACACACACACACACACCCGTCCACAAACGTACTCTTGAAATCTGGTGAAAAACAGCAAAGACTCAGAGTGCTTCACAGCGTAGTCTTCCTCAGTCTGAGAGCTGGTCACTCATCTCAACCCCAGACAGCAAGAGCAAAAACACACTTCTAAAAAATCGACTTAAAAGGAAATTATGTAGCGCTCTTATAGTGCGAAATCTCAATATTCTCATATCCTTTGATCTTGTAATAATGCAATAGCGCAATAACAAAATTAAATAATAAAAGAAACGGTTCGATTGGTATCAGTCGCTTTTTTAATAATCTGACTATATTGGAAATGCGTATTGAAGTATGTCACTGGTCCGATAATATTCTTGCCCTTTACCTGAACAGTTTAATATTTTACTCATCCGATTGGTTATCAAGCCATGCGGTTTCAGTGGAACATCAACATTCAAAGTAATGCACCAAGACCTGGAGCGCAAAAAAAGTCACGGGGCATCATTATTATATGGTGTAACACAAGTCAAAATGATAGGGACAACAAAACAAGCAAAACCGATCATTTTGCTCGGTGTTGCAGCCGCGGAATTTGAAATTACGCTCGCACTTCCTTACGCCTGTTTAGACAGTATCTCGGAACGCCAAAATCAGATGGAAGGAAACCGCTGTGCATACTAAACTGAGAGAAAGACAGTCACAGACAGACGGTATGGAGAAGCTGCGGATGAATCCTCTCGCCGTCGAGCCGTCTCTTTGTGTGAGGCACGCGGCGCGGTAGCACAGGGCACGACAGTGCTTTTGACCTCTGACCTATGACCTCTGACCTCAAGCTTTCCTGCCGCGGCCATTTTGATGGCCACGGCCGACCCACAGCACTGGAGCAGCCAGACACAGATGGCCCCGGTATTCAGACAGCAATGTTCTTTCAGGGCAAGCCTGCACACACACACACACACACATAATACACACACATACGCACACGCACACACACGCACGTGCATACACACACACACACACACACAGGACTGTGAAGTACAGGCGTTGAGTAAACCGTGGGGTCAGGGGAGCAGGGTGAGCAGGCTGCGGAGGTCAGTAATGGTGGCGCGGGGGAAGACAGGTGTTCATTTCCTGTCTATAACAGAGCAGCCACCAACACAAACAACCTGAGCTCTGCTCTTTCAGTCTCTCAGGATGGCTGGGAAACCTGCAGCACCTGTGTGTGTGTGTGTGTGTGTGTCAAGGCTGACCACCAGAGATGACAGACAGACAGACAACAGACAGGTCAAGGCAGGCAGGCAGAACAGACAGTCACCAGACAAAACAGACAGACAGGCAGACAGGCAGGCAGACAGACAGTCACAGACAGTCAGACAGGCAGGCAGAAAGACAGACAGACAGATGGACAGACAGACAGATGGACAGACAGACAGACAGTCAGACAGACAGAAAGACAGAAAGGCAGACAGACAGAGAGACAGACAGACAGACAGACAGTCACAGACAGACAGACAGATGGACAGGCAGACAGAGAGACAGACAGACAGGCAGGCAGGCAGAAAGACAGACAGACAGATGTACAGACAGACAGAGAGACAAGCAGACAGGCAGGCAGACAGAGACAGAAGACAGTGACACAGACGACAAACTGACAGGCGACTGCATACTGTCAAGGAGGAGGAGAGCAGTGACACCCCTCCTGCTTGCACTGTCATCACTCAACTATATGCATGTCCTCTATTATGTTGTTGTCTCATTAACTATTAACGGCCCACACGAAGCCACGGGGATGTTAACAGTGGAGACAGCTGTCTGTCACGGTTAGCGCTGTTCACATCCGCGAGCCGTTTCATTATTTAAATCCAATACTAATTCTGCTGGGACGGCACGCGGCGGCGCCAAGATAACTAGCCGTCGCGCTCGTCGCTAGTTCCGATCGCTACGACCGCGAAAAACAGCGGGGGCGCATCTATTTAATCTGGGCCTACAACCAAACAGGAAGGAATATAAAACCAGCGTCTTAATAACTTACCATCTCTGGTAAGGAAAAAGAGACATCGAGTCCTACAACACAGCTTCAGAAACCACGTCACTAAGCGCAAATGGGATTCTACTGAGTTTTCTCTGAGTCTTCAGTAAAGGCAAGAGGCCAAAAGGCAGGTTCTGGCACCTCTGCCGAATCTCCTCTACTGTCAGTGATACCCGCAGTTTCATATTTCCAGCAACAACAAAAAAAGAACATGATTATAAAACGGTAAACCAAGACGGGCGGGGGGGGGATGGGGGGGGGGGGGTTGTGTGTTATCGTCAGCTTAACCGTTGACATGTTGAGCGTCTCCACGCGTGATGTGCGCGGAATTAATATCTCTCTGTGGGAGGTCAGAGCTGGAACACAATCACGGAGAACACAAACACGCACACGCGCGCGCACCCACACACACACAAACACAGAGGAGGTTAACAAGAGATTTAATGCCCCCTCCTCCCTCCCCCCACCCATCTCCTTCTCTATCACTCACAGTCACACTCTATCATCAGCACACAGTCTGTTTGGTGAGGGAATCGGGGTAGTAATGACTGAACGCAGGGCCTACATGGAATGTGGAAGGCGCAACCTCGCCCTTTCTCTTTCCGTCGATATGCAGTCACGTCTGCGTCCTCTTCACTCTCAACCGTGCTCCTCGTCTTCTTTTCTCATCTTCTCTCTCTCTCTCTCTCTCCTTATTTCTCCTTCTCCTTCACTCTTCTCTTCACTCGCTCCGTAGCCCGTATCTCCGTACGCTAGGCCATCGCCAGTGAACCTGCGCTGCGCTGTACGTGCACGCTTCCCGCGTACGAGTTTACCTAGCGCAGCCCGGGCTACGCAGCCCATTCACCGAACGACAGTTAACTAGCCCTGTTAACATCGCGCGGACGCGGCGAACGGAGCGTCGTTAGCGTTAGCGTCAACGAACGAAGCGTCGTTAGCGTTAGCGTCGACGAACGAAGCGTCGTTAGCGTTAGCGTCAACGAACGAAAATGATCAGCCTGATACCGGAAGCCGCAGAACCATTCACGGGGGGGTAGCCACGGCAACGCAGTAATAAATCAAAGACCGGACAACAAAGGGCCTGGGTATTTTTCGCGAGGCTATCTGCACCGGAGCAGAGTGTACACACTCTTCTTACCTTCGGCCCTCCGCCCTCTGGAAGATAACTCCAGGCCACGGCGCGACCCGGGAGGCCTAGCACGTGCACCAGCCCCGCGCCCCTCCGAACCGAACTGCACATTAATATACAGTTCTGTGCTGGGACTGTCCGTTCGACCAGCTACACCGTGTGACCGAAAGTAAACGGACACCCCTTGCTCTGGGGCTAAGCCTGTGAGATGCAGTGATGCAAACTATCCCTGATTTCTCCACAAAATATTACAAAATCATGTCCAAGTAGCCCAACTTAAACAAAACTTAACACTTAATAAAAACATAAAAAAACATTGCAATTCCATTGTCCTGAGGGGAAAAAAAGATTGACTTCGTATTTTGACTGTATTATTACCATTGATTTACGTTGAAATGGACGATGAAACCCTTACAGCTTACTGCAGCCAACCGCATTGGGCAACGTCTCTCACCAAGACCAGGGAGTGAGCTTTAAAAATGCAGCCCAGTGTTTGCTGCTTGGTAAAAAAAAAAAAAAACCCTGGCAAAGATTGAGCCCTTTGAAGCCTTCCTGTGCTATACTGTTATAGGGTTTGCCGTAGCATATAGAACGTTCTGTGAAAGGAGTCACGCTGTTTTGCAAGGGGAGAGTTTCTATAAAAAGAAAGAGAGAATCAACCACAAACAGAGAAGCTCACCGGCAGTATTGATTACTGTTCATGTTCTCTGCATCAAGAGTGCACCGAATGATCAAATTACAGGAGCAGAAGGAAAAATGCATACAAAAAAAACAGAAAAAGGAGAGAGCACAAAATTATTTGCGATTAACGAAGATTCACAATTAGATGATCCGTCTACTGTACTGACACCCGTCATTCACGTTTTTAGGTCATTGTTTCCATGACCGACAAAGTGGGCTTCTTAGGAGCAAGTACTGGTGTTTCTGTGGAGTTGATTTGATTAGGGTTAGGATGACTCACAGGGGCCCTAATAAATATTAGAGTTTAGGAATTTCTGGGGTGGAGGGGCCCAATGTGAGATCTTCTAATGGGGCCGAAAATCGGCAGTGGCACCTCTGAGTTTAACACCCCTGACTGTAACCCGCTGGTTATGTGGAGGTACTGCACGCCTGAGGACTGCAAGCCAATCCCCAAAGAGGGCTGTGTGCCCGCTTCAAGAGTAACATTAAATTCATGATCAATTTCAGACATGAAAAGTGCAAGGAACATGATCGATCTCAGGGGGTGAGATGTCATATCAACAGAGCGCTACGGTACGGGACAAAACTGATATTCCGTCATAACTGGGTACCGCAGGGCATGCTGGGTAGGGAAGACCGGTTTGGGTCCAGACGTGTTCCCTGCGTCAGAGTGTAGCGGCTCGCAGAAGTTTAGTTCCCTCCATTTTCTTGGAGCGCGAGGAGTCTCTTCCAGCGCTGAGTCACCAAGCACAGTATTAAAAAAAATAAATAAAAAAAACCCCTCCTTACGCAATTACCAGACTTTTTTTTCTTCACCTAATTTGTTAAAAAAGAACAAAAATATGATTCCCTGATGAGTCACTTCCACCTCGCTGTTCTCTCGCTGACTGCTACGCCGCTGGAATCAGCCTCTTAGCGAAAGGCCTTTCTCTCTGGGCGACATAGCTCAGGAGGTAAGACCGATTGTCTGGCAGTCGGAGGGTTGCCGGTTCAAACCCCGCCCTGGGCGTGTCGAAGTGTCCTTGAGCAAGACACCTAACCCCTAACTGCTCTGGCGAATGAGAGGCATCAATTGTAAAGCGCTTTGGATAAAAGCGCTATATAAATGCAGTCCATTTGATGGTGAGGCTGTGAGAATGGAACCTGTGGCAGTTGGTTTCCCTCTCTCTTCTTCCTCAGTCTCTGCCAGTCGGCTTGCTCTCACCAGGCTCATCTCCTATCGCGTCTCAGTTATTTTTACGGCACGATTGTAACGGGCGCCCTCCCTTGTAAACAGCTCCCTCGCTCGCCCCCCAGCTGTAGCGAGGGGGGGGTGAGCGAAATCTAATTCGCGGCGACCCTCCGCTCTGTGATCCGGTGTGTGTGCGGCGGCCCCTGTGTGAGTGCCCGTCGCTGACCGCGGTGCGCGTTCCAGGGGAGATGAGATGTCGCGGTCACTGTAGCCTCCTAATTGGATTACCTCAGGCTCCCCGGCCAATCGACGGCGTTTATCTGGGAGCGCTAGCGTGTCACACAGGCCTCGTGCGTGCGCTCTCTGAGCGAATCAAACGGACTGTAAAAAGCCTGAGAGAGAGAGCGCCATTTTCTGCAGACTGGGGAAGTGCCTGAGCTTTGGAATATTTGAATATGAGATCACTGGTCAGTTAACCGGATTAGTATTCCAGTTCTTATTCATTTAAAAAAAAAACTGAAAGAAAATCACCGAGTGTCTAGTTATGTTCTCATCAATATTCATGAATGAGAGCCTTACTAAACTGCATAAAATAATTCATTGTTTTAGTATTAATTTATTCATTGTTTTATTATTTATTAATCATTTTTAAAGCTTCTGTCTTTGAGTTAATCTTGAGTGAAGTTTGAGTGAGTGTAGATATCTTTGTGTACAATGAAAGGATTGAATTTTATTTTTTTTTACATTTTTTTACAGTGTTTGGGCAGAAAAGAAGATGGTTGCTCCTACACTTTAAACCAATGTAATAACAAATGACATTTTTCGGTCTCAGTTATTTTATTTTTTTTAAATAAATCAAGCATAAGTATAACTTGGGACATGATCTTAAAATTCCGTTTAACTTTAAATCCAAGAACACTTTCATAAATTAGGCGCCTTGGGCCAGTGCCCTGACACAACGGCTGTGGTTACAGCAGCGATACGTACAGCAGAAGCAGCTGCTCGTGTTTCAGACGCACGAACAGCAGCGGGACAGCCTCACAGATGTGACTCTACATGCAAAATTAAGATGAAAAAGGGGTTAAATAATAACATAAATAAATAAATGGACAAAAGAAATGGTCCAGTGGAACCCAGTCCACTGCTTCCCGGTCTTATCTATGTATCCAGTCACTTGTGACCGGAAGAGACGACCCCAGACACTTACTGTAAATTTTAACCCCCCCCAGGAAATCACAAATGACACGGTGAACGAATATGAGCTCGTCATCAATACTCAGGTAAGCCGTGAGGTGAGACAGAGGTGGGACGCGTAGAGGCGTGGCTGAAGACTTCTCTCAGTAAACAAGCGTGTGTGTGTGTGTGTGTGTGTGTGTGTGTGAGGACTCACTTCACGAAGAAGAGAGAGAAGCTCAAGGCCTCGTTCACAGGAGAGGAGGGGAACCACGGACGGGACGGTGGGGGGGGGGTCGGGAACAAGCAGAGCCGTGGTTGGACGCGAACACAAATATAGCCGTCGTCTGAATCATTATCCCGAAAATAAGTCTTCATCTAAAGCGCCGTGGAAACAAATGATTTCCCTTTTCGTTTTTTTTCGGATGCCGTGAAAGGTGCCGTCGGTTTGAATTAACCGGACTTCAGCCTGTGCAGGCACACGAGCCCAGGTATGGCGAGTGTGTACAGGCGGGCACACACCTCCACCTCTCCTCCTTTCTTTCTTTCTTTCTTTCTACCTCTTCTCTCCGTTCTCCGCTGCCTGCCGTCAGCGCCCCCCCCCCCCCACTTCCCCTCCCATCCACCTCCCCTCCCCTCGCCGCATGTGTCGGGCAAGTTGTCGTGGTAACGGCGCGGTTTCCCCATTAGAATGTGGGGTTTCCCCCCACTTTCCGCTGCTGAGTCTTCCGCTCGCTCCTTAGAAACGGAGAGAAAAAGGGGGGAAAAACTTATTCACCAGCGCCCCTCTCTCTCTCTCTCTCTCTCTCTCTCCCTCTCTCTTTCTATTTCCTCATCTGATCTATTTTTAATTTCCTCTTTTCTTGCATTGCACCCCGCCCCCCCCCCACCTCCCTTACCGTTGCTCAGACATCTCTTTAAAAATAATTTTCATCTTCTTTTAGACGCCATTGTAAAGGATATATTTCAAACGATGCGCCTTAATGAAGCCAAAAACAGTATCAAGCACATCTAAAATGACATTTTCAGGGACAAACTCTATTCGTGTCCAAGGACGATTAAACAAGTTCTGTACTGGAACAGGCCAATTAAATGATTATCTACCAGGTAGTCAAAAGTAATTATGTACAATATGAAGGGCAATAGAACATATGAAAAAAAAGCATCTGTCATCCCCTGAACGTCGATGTCTGTTATCCTCACGTTCCTTTGCGTTCGAGTGCGTTTGTGTGCATGTCAGTCCCCCCCCCCCCCACAGTGTGATTCTCTGTCTGTGCCTCAAAACCTTCTGCCTCCATTTTTAACCTTCGCCCCCTACCCCATTTTTTAAAGTGGAATGTCTAGTCCCAACTGTCTAATTCAGCATGGCCCGTTCCTCAACAGCAATTTGAGAGGTCCAAGTGCTCACAAGTGCACCCTCCAAAGGGTCATGCTACCACTAGCCGGCCCGCCAGCCTTCCCACACTCTGTAATCAGCCTAGCTGAGCTGCACTGGGTACTGTGCTGGAGGAGAGGTGCTGGTGAACAGTTAGGCAGTGGATACCCGTGTAAGAGATAGATAAGTAAGATGCACCTTATTGAACCCCCGTGGGGTAATTTGTCCTCTGCATTGAACCCATATATGCCTTTCCGAAAGAATGCAAGCTGTAGCACTCCCCCTTTCTTTCTGAGAGAGTGCACGTGTGCAGTACCTTTTCTGTGAGAGTGCACGTGTTTGTGAGAGAGCACGATCAATCTGTGCACGCAGCACGATCGGTCGAGGCCGAAACGCTATTGGTTGAGCAGGTGTGTGAGTCACAGACCAGCCCAGGAGATCATTACAGGCCTCTTACAATTTAACAGTGCAGTCCGTTCAGCCCCCCCCACCCCCAACCCCCCACCTGTTCAGACCAAAATGATTCATTAGTGCTTAGACTGATGGGTAGATTATTTGTAAGCAACACGCTCTGAAAATGTGCAGACAAAAAAAAAACTTAATCAGCTGTAATTAACCGAAGTGTTGATGGGACGGCGTAGATAGAGGGTGACAGAGTGAATGGTATTGCTATTAAACTCACACACACACGCACACGCACACTCACGCACACATGCATACTCACACGCAAACACACACATGTACACACACACCTGCACACATACACAAACACATACACACACACTCACACGCACACGCGCACACACACACACACATGCATGTACACACACACACTCACACGCACACACAAACACACGCATGTACTCACACACCTGCACACGCACACAAACACACGCATGCACTCACACACCTGCACACGCACACAAACGCACACACACACACACACACACACGCCCAGCACAGCTGCCTCCACACCTATGAAACACTGTCCTTTGTATGAATCTCACAAACACAAACCCACCTGTTGAGCTCAAACTCATCCTCTCTATGCATGTATTATACCCCTACCTCCTCTCAGAGTCTCTCTCTTTCTTTCTTTCTCTCCATCTCCCTCTCTCTCTCTGACTCTCCCTCCTTTCTGTCTGTCTTGGCTTCTCCTTCCAGACAGACTGAAAGACACGCGGTCGCCAAGGTTACCGAGCTATTGTGTATCCCGTTGCCAGGTGACTGGTCGTCGTAGCAATGATTAAGAATCCCGACGGTGCCGCTTTTGGTTCCCCGATATAAATCTCTCTCCTTTCTCGCCCCTATCTCGCCCGCTACTGTCTCTCTCTCTAAAAAAAAAAAAAAAAAAGGACAAGTCCTGTGAGAAGACAGCTGACTTTTTCTTTTTTTTTTAAACACAGAGACAGAAAAGAATGGAAGGAATGGACAAACGTTTGGTTTGTTTTTTCTTCCCTTGTCCTCCTCCACGGCACTGCCAGTCCGTGACACTTAATGAAATGTCTTCCCTTTGTTGTCCTCCCCTTTTTATTTTCACACCAGTGACCTTACCTCTCCCTTTCTCGCTCTCTCCATCTCTCCCTTTCCTTTCCTCTCCCTCCTTCTCTCTCCTCACCGTCTCTCTCTCTCTCTCTCCCTCTCTCCTCCATCTGCCTATCTGTTTAGCCGCGGCCGGCTCAAACGTGTTTTGAAAAGGGCAGGTGATTCTTTTTTAAACTGTCACTGAGGGACGCCGGGGCGGCTTGTCTGACTGGTCCCCTCCCCTGGCGCTGGGCTCTGGTGTGGACCCCAAGCTGCCGCTCCATTGATTTCTATGGAAATTTGGAGTCTGTACACACCAGGCCCGTCTCCCCTCAGCCCCTATCAGCTGGGATCTGTTCCCTCTGTCGGCCCCGGCAGTCCTCATCTCACATCATCACCATGCCACGCTGTGTGTGTGTGTGTGTGTGTGTGTGTGAGTGTGCATTTGTGTGTGTGTGTGTGTGTGTGTGAGTGTGTATGCGAGCAGCTTGTGTGAATGTGTGTGTGAGCATGTGCGTGTATGTGCATGCGTGTGTGTGTGTGTGTGTGAATGTGTGTGTGTGTGTGTGTGTACGTGTATGTGCATGTGTGTGTATGTGTGAGCGTGTGTGTGAGCATGTGTATGTGCATGCGTGTGTGTGTGTGTGTGTGTGTGTGTATGTGCATGCGTGTGTATGTGCGTGTGTGTGTATGTGTATGTGATGCGTGTGTTGTGGTGTGTGTGTGTATGTGTGTTGTGTGTGTGTGTGTGATGTGTGTGGTGGCGTGTGTGGGATGTGTGCGTGTATGTGCATGCGTGTGTGTGTGTGTGTGTGCGTGTGTGTATGTGTGCCTGTATGTGCATGCGTGTGGGTTTGGGGTCAGGCTGATATATTGCAGGGCAGTCTCTGTCCCTGTGGACGGCAGCGCTGTCTGTGTTCCACAGTAAGTCCACTGGGACGGCTATTTACAGACAGAGGAACGTCGCAGAACATCGGGCCGTTTGAATAAACACCTCGCTCACTCACTCACACACTCACTCTCTCACTCGCTCACTCTCTCACTCGCTCACTCTCTCACTCGCTCACTCGCTCACTCTCACTCGCTCACTCGCTCGCTCACACGCTCAAAACTCCATCCCGTTCCATGTCCTCAGCCCCCTCGTCTGCCAGCTGAGTCTCTCCCTCTTTCTTCCCATCCTCCTCTCTCTCTCTCTCTCTCTCTCTCTCTCCTCTTTTCCGTCTGAAAGCCTGGAACGGAGTCAAAGAAAGTCACGACACCTGCAAGCCACAAGTCAAAAAAACCTGATACAGCTGCTGCTTCTGTTTCACATCGAAGCCATTATTCACTCCGGTTTTCTTTTATTTTTTTTCATACAGTTTTTCATTCATTTAAGGGTTTAAACACGCCCCCCCCCCCACACCCTTCTCTCCCTCCCTCCCTCCCTCCCCACGTCTCCAACCCCCCCCCCCACCCCACCACCACGGTCTGAATGAAGTTTCTCTAATGGATTTTCTCTCGCTGTCGCAGTGATGAGCTGAAAGTAATGTTACGGGACGTCTTTGTGAAAGCGCGTGGTAACAGCTTCGGTAAAAAGTCCCACAAAAGGGTGGAATGACATAAAACACTGCTCTCCTGAATGGGGCTTCAAACATTTTTTAGGTTTTCTCATTAAGTTCTCTCTCTCTCCCACTGTCTGTCTCTCTCTCCATTTGTCTCTCT
>NC_057935.1:4997681-5015181 GCF_018555375.3 Anguilla rostrata | reverse complement strand
CACACACTCACACACTCTCACACACACACACACACACACATACACACTCACCCCTCTCTTGTGGGTGCCCGAGTGCGAAATTAAAATTTTCCCCACTATCCTCTCTCTCTTAATTTATTTGTTTATTTATCAAGCACTTATTTATTAATTTTGAGAAATTAAAAGTGTTTCGGCTGCTTTTTACTCCAACAGACACAGAAACAGGACAATCAAACACGCACGCTCACACACACACACACACACACACACACACACACACAACCACACCTACACATGTACGTACTGCATGCGCATGTATACACACACAAGCCAAACAAAACACCAGAAAACCAGTATCACGCTTGCCACAACTCAAAGCGGATTTCACACCCAGAGCTAGTTACCACAAAAAGTCAAAATGGCCGCTCCAATGACCACCCTCCTCTTTCAGCACATCAGCAGTTTGGAATGAGCGTGCGCTGATCTCATTTGTGTGTTCGAGCGAATGTTTCAGCGCTGCCATGGCGACCGTGACGTCCAATCATAAGTCGGCTTCACGCTGCCGCACACTCCACTCTGTAATATCATTATTTCCACATGTGTTCGATTTCATAGGCAGACCGCGTGTCCTGAGCCCTTCTGAGAGTCAGGCCCCGCGAGGCACTTAGGAGTTCATTAGGGCGCCGTCGCTGTTCTCTACCCGTCTGTGTTCCCACGCCCACGCTATCCCAGAATGCACCAGCAGCCACGAGTGGGCGGCACTAAATAAACAAACACGACCCCCCTCCTGCCTCTTCCCCTTCCCTTGGTCCCCACCGCTTGCCCCCGGTGCCCCCCCGGGTCCCCCCAGACGGCGCCACGCCCCCGTGGCCCGTGCCGGGCGCGAGGCCGACGCATGTGGGCGAGGGGGGCGGGGCCTAAGGACGCGTGTCAGCCAGCGCGGCGTTTCCGACAGCGAGGCGCGTGGGCGAGGGGGGCGGGGGGCGAGGGGCGGGGGGCGGGGGGCGAGGGGTCGGAGAATGCAGTCACGCTCGCGGAGGGGGGCGGGGGGGCGGGTTGGCGTTTCTGACGAAGCGTAGGCGGACAGCGCTGTGTGTGTCCAGCACGCTCTTCAGTTAATTTCGAGACAGCCATAGTAGTAACCACCCCCCCCCCCCGCCCCCACCCCCCGAAACGAAGTCCCTCTCTGAGACGGCCCTAACCAGTCCCCCTGACGGGCCCTCCCAAATCTCCAGGCCCCCGAGACGGGAACAGCAGGACGGCACGCCGCGCATCGATCCGCGCCGCCGGGCGTCCAATCAAAACGAGGCTAACTACTGCGCTTCCGGGAACAAAGTTACTCCCGTTTCTCCGGAGCAGCCCCCCCCACCCCCCCCCCCCCCCCACCCCCGGAGAATCCTAAACACCTGCTTCAGACGTCCCGTCTCCATCGACCCCCTTGTTTAAGGACCACTTCCAAAATGTATACATTGGGGCTGTGCTTTTTGGGAGCCCCAGAGAGAGAGAGAGCCGTGAGAGGTCTCTCTCAGACTACAAGGACCGTCTAACAGACCCTTCTGAGGCTTCGAGGAGCATCTCTGAGCTGTGAGCCAAAGACAAAAGGCCAGCGAGCTGGAATGTAGAGATTCGGTGTGAAGCCCATGTGGATTATGATTGAAAAAGGTAATAAATGTGTATTTTAGTGCATCAAAATGGCCGACCATTGTCCACCCAAGGTGGTTGTTGTGGCTGAGCCATTTCATTTGACCACCATTCTTTTTATACCCCACCCCGAGACTCACTCTTCTAAAAGGGTAAAAATAAAAATACATATACAATGCTAAATACTTCCGGAAACCCAGGGGACGTGCCCGCAATGCGAAGCGAGCTATTGACATCTTAATACAATAAAGGAAAATAAACATAATTATCCTGATCGTTATAATTATCTCTAGCCCCCCGGCCCACGATAAATAATTCATCTGGTGGTTAATTAAATGGATACGTCGGCGAAAAAAAAAGCCCCAGTCGTTGTCTATCGGGGTGGGGGGGGGGGGCGGTAACAGCCGCAACAATAAGAGGCGGATGACAGACTGTTCCCAGAACAGTCGGGTGGACCGCGCGGACGCTATCGGACATACGCGGCGCTGATCTGGGGAAGCTCTTCCGTTGCTAACTGCAGGAGACGGTTGGTCATACTGCTCGCTGCTGGAAGGACAAGGACCCCCAGGGCTATTTCTTCTTCTGTGGTACAGGGACGAGGGCTAGCGTACTTGTAGCGGTGGCAGTGTAGAGAGCAGGTCTGGGAACCTCTTCCTTTACTAACTGCAGGAGACGCCTACACTGCTCGCTGCTGGAAGGACAAAGACCCCCAGGGCTATTTCTTCTTCTGTGGTACAGGGACGAGGGCTAGTGTACGTGGGGCAGTGGCAGTGTAGAGAGCAGGTACTGATCAGGGAAGCTCTTCCTTTACTAACTGCAACAGACAGCTGGTTATACTGCTCACTCTTTCTTCTTCTGTGGTACAGGGACGATGGTTGGTACATGGGGCATTGGCAGGGCAGTGTCAGTGGGCAGGGAACTGAGGCTTCAAGGTTTCTGGCTCGATTTCCAGCCTGAACACATTGGGTGGCAGTGAAGTATAACGGGTAAGGAGCTGGTCTTGCAACCCAAACATCACAGGTTTGATTCCCAGGTAGGACACTGCCTTTGAACCCCTTGAGCAAGGTACTCAACCTGCACTGCTTCGGTATATATCCAGCTTAATAAACGGTTACTATGTAAAAAATGCCAATATAATAGATACCTACTAATTCCAGACACCATATTCTGTTATCTTATATTCGGGTCATTCTACTGCACCAGCATATTGTAATTTCCAGTCACTACACAGCAGTATATACTGATCTTAATGGCTGCTAATTATTATATTCTGATTTACTGAAGTCACAGCCTGTTCCATAAATTCTATCATGCAGACGTTGCAGTCCATCTCCGACACTGCACGGATATTGTAGTCCAATCACAGCACTCAATTATACTGATATTAATGTCCTGCAATTATTGCTATATTATGGAACACTGATATCTAAGTTCAGTCAATGGCATTCTGTGAAACCGATGCTATCTGTTGATATTAATGTCCAGTCACTGTAGTCAAATATACTGACGTGAATGCCTAATCACAGCTTTCTATCACAGATATACTGCAGTTTTCAGAGTCCATTCTCCTGTATGGACATTCTGCCGTGCAGAAAAAAGCCCTCTCCATTCTGTAGGCCCATGTGCAGCACATTATTCTAGAATTGCTCTTATCCAAAGAAGACAAAAAAATTCAAGAGAGCATAGACAGGGCCAGAAGTACCTGGGGGAGGGGAGGGGGGGGGGTGCTACTGAGGGTAGGGGCGTCTCAAGTGGGGAGACCGCTCTTGGCACGAAACCTTCATTAACACCCCCCCCCCCTTGCCCCCGCCCCCCCCGCCCTCCTCTTCACCATGGCCTCCATCCAGCTGGGACTCCCTGACTGACTGACAGTCGGACTTTTAAATGTCTGAGCGCTGGAACCCTGCCTGACTGGCCTGGACATGTGCCACACACACACACACACACAGACACGCACACACACATGCACACACACACACATACACACACACACACAAGCACACACTGTCACACACACACACACACTGTCACCAAAACCTCAGGCAATTTACACTGTACATATTGCTGGGGGCACAGGAGGAAATTAGGTTTTCATAGCAAGGTGGGATGTGAAGAGAGGAGGGGGGGGGATGAGAGGTGTTGGGGGAGGTGGGGGGTGGGGGGGGGGGTATCAGACATAGTAGCCTGAAAGTAAAATGGAGGTCTGTATCAGACAGTTACCCATGCACCCAGCCCAGCACGTTCGTTCCCCGCTCTTACTTACCCTCTCAGACTCCATTAACATTTTCTGTGTTGTCATAATATTGCCACGACCAGCCGGGTTTTTCTGAGAGGTGAGAAAATAGCTTTGGCTGCATAACTGGCTCCTCGTGGCAGTAAGTTTTGGGGGTCCCAACACATCCCCGAATGTTCTCACGCCCATTACCGTTTTATGTTTTATGACCGTTATGTTTAATGATTAACAAAAAAAAATATTTTCTCATGTTTACCTTGGCTGTTTAGTAACAGTGTCAGCCCAGTTTTCTTTATCTGTTTAGTTCTGATTTTAATGATGCATTTTCGAGTTGGTTTTCCCAGATGCATACGCCACCATAATTTTCAACGCCATGCTTTCAAAACGCGTTTCTGGTGTACTGAATTAAATTTAGTCACAAGTAAGTATACGCCAAACTTTTGTATACGGTACAAAATGTCATTGTCACTGTCAAAGTACTGTTATAAAAAAAAAATAAATAAATATATATATATATATATATATATATAAAAAACCAAAACTGTGACGGTATCAATATTTGGCACATGGTTAGTGCGGTAACTATCCCAACTAATGCAAAAGAATTCATGCTTCTGCAATGTTATCCGGTTGGCAAAACTGAACAAAGGAAGCTTTATGGTATATAAACATTGAGACAAAGAGAGGGAGAGATACAGAGACAGAAAGAGAGAAGAGAGAGAGAGAGAGAGAGAGAGTAAAAAAGCACTGCATCTTTTCTGCAGCAAGGCAGCCAATTAACCACAGAAACTATCACGGAGCTGCGAACCAGGGAAACATCATGCTTCCGTTCCTGACTAATTTAACCTGCCGAGGGGCTTGGCCACTTTGTTTGTCACTCGATATTTTTCGACGATCAACGAAGGAATGAACCCAGCTCGTAAACGACTGTGAAATTATTATTATAATGATAATAACAAAACAAACAACATAAAAAAACCCCCCCCAAAACACCACAGTTTAGAAGGGAAGTTTTTTGGGCCGGGGGAAATGTAGAGGCGGGACAGTTTTTTGGCAAAGGGTTCGATAGCTCTCGGCATCCTGTCTTCTCCCCCCCCCGTGAAGAAATGGGTGATATCTCACGGGGGGGGCAGCCTCCTGTCAGCTGTGTCCCTTTAGACACCCCCCCCCCCTTACCCTCTCTGTGGCAGATGGACACTATGTGTGGCAGTGGGGGTCACGGGGTCATATCCACATGGGGTACAGCGGTAGGCACTGGAGGCGGGGTGAAAAGGAAAGGGGGGTAGGGGGGAAGTGTTTTTGGGGGAACCCTCCCGCTGTGCGGTCGGTAACAGCGACGACTGTGTGGACCCCGTTGCGTGTCACCGCACGTTTGTGTGGGGGTTGGGGGGCGGGGGGGGGGGGTAAGGGGGGAAGGGAGGGGGGAGCAGACAAGGGGGGTATATGGTAATCAACACGCCAGAAACTATTCGGAAAGAAAAATGACGTGAGAAAGATTGCAATCGTTAGCCTTTGATAAAAGAATAAAGACGGCACTGGGATGTTTCCACTTCAACAGGAACTTCAGAAACACTCAATTTCATACACATGTTGCCAAAAAAAAAACCTTTTTTACAGATTTACAGATTTGAACGCTCATGATAGGGACAAGGCTGTCTTCAATTTTGTAATTTAATACATTCTATTTACTGTTAAATCTGAATATTATTCATAAATATCTTACGACTTATGCAGTAATTTAATAAATAATAACCAGGGAATAATATTGATAATTTGGAATTTGAAAAACGTAGGAGCAATATCTCAAAAGCACACTGTGCTGAATTATGCTCCAACCTCTAGACTGGTCCCTGTGTGACTGTGACTAATGTTAAAGGTGTATCATAATTTACTAAAGGGATTCCTGGATACCACTGTGTGTGTGTTAGTGTCGATGTGTTTTAGTGCATATGTGTGTCTGAGTTGTGTGTGTGTGTATGAGCTCAGTGTGTGTGTGTGTATGAGCGTATGAGCTGTGTGTGTGTGTGTGTGTATGAGCTGTGTGTGTGTGTGTGTGTGTGTGTGTGTATGAGCGTATGAGCTGTGTGTGTGTGTGTGTGTGTGTGTGTGTGAGCGTTTGAGCTGTGTGTGTGTGTGTGTGTGTGTGTGTGTGTATGAGCGTATGAGCTGTGTGTGTGTGTGTGTGTGTGTGAGCTTGGTGTGTGTGTGTGTGTGTGTGTGTGAGCTTGGTGTGTGTGTGTGTGTGTGTGAATGTGTGTGTGAGCTGTGTGTGTGTGTGTGAGTGTGTGTGTGAGCACGCGCCCATACACACGGTCTGCAGTGTAAGAACACCGGGGCGTGAGGCGAAGTGAAAGGCAGGAAATCTCATTTCGTTTGTGCTGAGCTCTGTATCAGCGCGGAGCGGGGCGATCGGGGCGAGAGAGAAGCCGAGTCAGGAGAGGTGTGAGAGAGAGAGAGAGAGCGAGAGAGAGGGGGGAGAGAGGGAGAGAGAGGGACGGGGAGAGAGAGAGGGAGATGGAGAGAGAGAGGGAGAGGGAGAGAGAGAGAGAGACGGAAGCTATGAAAGCACAGCAGTTTTGGACACGCATCATTTTCTCTCCAAAGAGTCCTGGCAGCTGTTGTGTGAGAAGAAAGAGAGAAATAGAAAGAGAGGGAGGGAGAGAGAGAGGAGAGAGAGGGTGAGAGAAGAGGAGGATGGAGAGGGAGGGGTGGGAGGAGGGGTAGGGCTTGCGTGACTCCGAAAGCATCAGAAAGGGTCTTTCACCTATTGTTGTGAGAGGAGGAGGAGACAGAAAGAGAGAGAGAGAGAGAGAGAGAGCAGGGGACTGAATAATAGTTGAAAAGAGGAGGGGCTTATTTCCAGAGACCACCTGTTTCATCTTGAGCAGGAACGGGGGGAGTGGGTGGGGGGAGCGGGGAGGAGGGGGGGGGAATAATAAGCGGCGCTTGCACACAAACACGCGATTACAGCAGGAAAACATGATTACACTCATTTGATGCCGCTGGAAATCTGAACAAAGATTGCGCCGTTTTTTTTCTTTTTTCTCCTCTCTTCCTCCTCCCCTCCAGATGCCAGGAAGGAGGAGAGGAGAGGAGAGAGAAGAGCGGTAGACTGTCAGCCCCTGGAAAAAAAAAAAGGAGGGTTCGGGCCGGGCTCCTCTGCGCGTACACTGTGCCGAAATTGCAGACGACGCGGGCCCCTCTGTGGCCTGCTGCGCGCAGAGCCGCACGCGCTCAGTGGAGCCGGGAGGGCCTGTTTCAGACGGGAGCCACCTTCCCGCTCCGCGTGAACCCCGAAATAAAGCGCGTCTTTGACTGAGCTTTTAAAGTCGCAACGCTGCGAATATCTCTTCTTTTTTTAAATGTTTTTTTAAAACACGTATATTTAAGCCTCTCCGCCCCGCTGCTCTAAATGATCATGGCTTGAAGCTCCGCGAATGTCACCGCGCTCTTGCGTTCCGCACGCGAAGTTCTATTTCTGAGAACGGAACGGATGCTGGAAAGAAATCTAGACAAAACAGACCCCCCCCCCTCCCCCTCTCCCCCTCTCCCCCCCTCGCCCAGCTCTCTCTCCGCTCCCTCCCTCCATCTCTTCCTCCGCTTCCCCGGGTTTGCACACTAACATGGCTCACTGCCTCTCTGAACACATTCTTTTTTTTCAGCCCTTATTGTTCGTTTGACAGCTTTTGTTGTTTGCAGGGGGGGGAAAGAAAGAGACCCCCCCCGGCCCGCCTCCCCACCGCCCCCCCCACCCCCCCCCCACCCTCACCGCCATCCCCCCATCCCTGTCCCCGTCCCCACTCTCCCTCACACGCATTCCACAAGCGGAGAGGTCAAAGGTCGCAGCTGCCACAGTAAAGAACTAGGGCAGGAGGTGGAGGTTGGAGGGGAGGGTGGTGGTGGTGGTGGTGGGAGGGGAGGGGAGGGTGGAGGTGGTGGTGGTGGTGATGGTTGGAGGGGAGGGTGGTCATTTAATCACATGAAGACCGCTCGCCTTTACTTCAGGGGAAAGGAGAGGGAGAAGGGGGTGAGCAGGAGAGGGAGAAGGGGGTGAGCAGGAGAGGGAGAAGGGGGTGAGCAGGAGAGGGAGAAGGGGGCGAGCAGGAGAGGGAGAAGGGGGTGAGCAGGAGAGGGAGAAGGGGTGAGCAGGAGAAGGAGAAGGGGGTGAGCAGGAGAGGGAGAAGGGGGTGAGCAGGAGAGGGAGAAGGGGTGAGCAGGAGAGGGAGAAGGGGTGAGCAGGAGAGGGAGAAGGGGGTGAGCAGGGAGGGAGAGGGTGAGCAGGAGAGGGAGAAGGGGGTGAGCAGGAGAAGGAGAAGGAAGGTGAGCAGCGAGAGGGGAAGGGGTGAGCAGGAGAAGGAGAAGGGGGTAGCAGGAGAGGGAGAAGGGGGTGAGCAGGAGAGGAGAAGGGGTGAGCAGGAGAGGGAGAGGGGGTGAGCAGGAGAAGGAGAAGGGGGTGAGTAGGAGAAGGAGAAGGGGCGAGCAGGAGAGGGAGAAGGGGGTGAGCAGGAGAAGGAGAAGGGGCGCAGCAGGAGAGGGAGAAGGGGTGAGCAGGAGAGGGGGAAGGGGGTGAGCAGGAGAGGGAGAAGGGGTGAGCAGGAGAGGGAGAAGGGGTGAGCAGGAGAAGGAGAAGGGGTGAGCAGGAGAGGGGGAAGGGTGAGCAGGAGAAGGAGAAGGGGGGTGAGCAGGAGAGGAGAAGGGGTGAGCAGGAGAGGGAGAAGGGGTGAGCAGGAGAGGGAGAAGGGGCGAGCAGGAGAAGGAGAAGGGGGTGAGAGGAGAAGGAGAAGGGGGTGAGCAGGAGAGGGAGAAGGGGTGAGCAGGAGAGGGAGAAGGGGGTGAGCAGGAGACAAATTCAGGAAGTTGAGTCGGTTTCACCGGAAAAGTGGACTGGGTGAATTTTTGGGTTGTAGGAAGGGCGATCCATCACTGCTCCCTTGCACCCAACGTCTCTGCACACGCGCCCTCTCCGCATCCCGAACGCCAGCTGTAACGGGGATCGAGTCCTGGACGGTTAAATTAAACGGATTCCGATACCGACGACAGAAAGAACGATTGCAGAAACGAGACCAAGGGTTCGATAAAAAATAGCCTTCGCATTCCTACACAGCAAGAAAAATTTTTACGTTAAAAAAGATAAATAAAATAAAAATAATCTACTTGACGCGGGTACTTTCACACTGTGTCAGTAGCAGCACCAACGGCTAGCAGGCGAAGCAGCGTCACGTGTTCTTAAAGCGCTGTAAATGTTGCTCGGGTGTGGGGGGGCGGGGGGGGCGGCGGCGATGGGGGGTGGCGGGCGCGGTGGGGGGGCGGCGGGGTGGGGGGGGGTGCTCACGCCACGACCCAGAAATGAAAGCTGAAGGCGAGCCGTCTCCACGTGGAGATTAATCACAGCCAGATAGCAAATCCTCTCATGACCCATGAGAGGAGTGAGTGCGTGTGTGTGGTGAGTGTTAGGTGTGTTTGTGATGATGTGTGTGTGAGTGTGTGTGTGTGGTGGCTGTGTGTGTGTGGTGTGTGGTGTGTTGTGATGTGTGTGTGTGTGTGGATGTGTGTGTGTGTGTGTATGTGTGGTAGTGTGTGTGTGTGATGTGTGTGTGTATGTGTGTGTGTGTGTGTAGAGTGTGTGTGTGGTGTGTGTGTGTGTGTGTGTGTGTGCATGTGTGTGTGGGGGTGGTTGTATGTGTGTGTGTATGTGTGTCTGTGTGTGCGTGTGTGTATGAATGCATCCCCCCCCACCCACCCCCGCCCTTCCACCCCCCCGCCTAGTAGACACCAAACTAGATTTCAGCAATCGAACATGACTGCAGTTATCACACAGGAATATTAACAAGTTAATCAACTGCAATTAACGCCAAGATTCCCCTCCAGCACCGAATGCAAATTCTCAGACCCTCTCTCTCTCTCTCTCTTCCTGTTTTTTTATTTTCTGAGAGCGAGACAACCCTCCCTTTCTCTCTCTCTCTCTCTCTCTCTTCTCTCCCCCCATCGCTTCCATATTTACCCATCCCAGCTGCACTTGTCATCACCACCGTGATTACCAATAACCGGCGTTTGTTTGTTTGTTTGTTTGTTCTGATTTAGAGGAGAGGGAAGACGTCGGGCTGCAGACCAGGGGGACACGTCTTTCAGAAGAACCAGACCGTGGTCAACATC
Organism: Anguilla rostrata; assembly: GCF_018555375.3. NCBI lineage: Eukaryota > Metazoa > Chordata > Actinopteri > Anguilliformes > Anguillidae > Anguilla > Anguilla rostrata. Next base: position 5,005,175 of record NC_057935.1, on the reverse strand, counting down.
CCCACCTGCCTTCAGCTGGGCCGAGACCGGCCTGATAAACAAAACAAAGAAAAGAAGAAAACAAAACAAAAAACATGCCAATCTCCTGAAGGCCAAGATTTGAGTTATAAACACTTAACGAGTATTTCAGACTCAAGGAAATGTATTTAAACATGACACTGTTTAAAATGTTTTCTCCTAACACACTGTTGCGACGAACACGTCGTCATCAGGTGCGCAGACACCAGCGTGCTCGTGTTTACTGTAGCGTGCTCACAGCATCGCATTTATCCTGCATGCATGCATGCATGCATGCATCCTGCGGATTTCTTACACACGTGAGTTGCGCACTCAACACGCTTGCCACACGAATGTGCTTGCACCCACCATTCACACACACACGCAGCGTGCTCAGTGTGCGTGCACACCTGGCATTGTGCGCATTGATCGTGGAACATGCATGCAGACGATGTTGCTGACCGCAGGCTTGCGCATGCATGAGGACATGCGTGTTGCAGGCAGCGCAGCGCTGAACGTTTTGCTCCGCGTGCATCCAGGGACGTCGGTCATTATGCTTTTGGCTTCATTCAATTCAATGCTGGTGCATTTTTCCACTGGCACCTCATAATAAACCCTGATACACCTTCGGTATAACAAACACTCATCGACTTGACAGTAAATCCTTAAGTTTTAAGACCCGCATCGTCCTCACAAATACATATATTCACACTTGTGCTGGAAAAATAATTGTTGTGCGGGAGACTTGTGCGCTCAGAGATGCGGAATTTGATTGCTTTTTAAATTCAGATTCTTCTGGTTGTATCAAGCACAGAGGGCACTGCTTTGTTTCCCCTTCCTTGCAGCCTCCTCGTATATATATATATTTTTTTTTACGGCCGGTATCAGCCTAATAAACGCACCAATCTGCATTTATTACCGATTTATTTTTCACAGGGACGTCTCGTTCATTCTTCCCACATTAACTTTTAAAATTTGATTTCAAATTCGTATTTGAATCAGAGCACGCTGAACACCACTTGTTGCTGTGGAAACAGCCAATAGCCAGCCAGAGTGGCTCGAGAGAGAAAGGAGGGAGGTGTCACGCAGTGGAGCTGGTATGTCACTGTCCTTGTTGCTTAGCAACAGTCAACGCTAACGAAATCAGTAGATTTGAAAGACAGTAGATTAAAAGGGACTGAAAGAGGAGGGGATGGAGGGAAGTAAGAGACAGGGTGAGGACGTGGACAGGACTTACCTGGGTTTGATTCTGCTCGTAAAAGGGTTTGTAAATGTGACCTTTTTAAACCTTTTTAAGAGACCGTTGTGAACGGTGCACACACACACAAATGCATGCACACAATCACACACAGCAGCATGCATACGCATGCACTCAGAAACGTGTGTACGCATAAGCAAACGCACACGCATGCATATGCACGTGCACGTACACACACACACACACGCACATACAAACACACACACGCACACACACACACAAACACGCAGGTGCACACAAACACAGTCGCACAAGCACACACAGGAAAAAAAAACACACATCAAGGCACAAGTGTGGTGCTTCAACTTTTTTTTGTTTTTTTTATGTCAACACTTTTCCAAAGCAGGAATGTAACTTGTTCTTTTCCTCCTCCTTTTTTTTTTTTTTTTTTTTTTTGAAAGGTGGGGAGGGACAGGAGAAGAAGGAGAAAAGGCGCGTGGGGGCGGCGACACAAGGACACAGAAACCAGCGAACACACATCAGTGTCCCACAGCATCTCAACAGAAGCCCTCCCCCCACCCCCCCCGCTTTTTTTTTTTTTTTTTTCAACCGATTGGCACAACAACGCTCGCGCACGCCGACGCTGAGAGGGGGGAGGGGGGGGCGGAGCAGTTTTTAAAAAGGGTATCCGTGGAGAAAAACACAGCGCGCCGAACGGAGACTGAAAGCTGAAAGCTGGACGTCTTTTTTTTCGTCCCGCGAGCTCCACGGGAGAGATCGGGTCTGTGCTGGAAAAGAAATGGAACGCGATCCCAAGAGCATCCGACGTCAAAAAAAAAAAAAAAAGAGAAGTCCTGGAGAATGTCCTCCTCCTCGAGACGTTCGCTCTGCTCGCCGTGTCTGCAGGACGTGGCGTCACAGGACGACAACGAAGATGGCGACGATGACGATGATGACGATGTCGAGCGTCAGTCCTGTCTGCGTCCGGTGTGTCTCGTATACATAAAAAGAACAACGTCAGAAGGTACAGAAACGGAAACGGCCGGGTTTCTCCGCAATGTCAGCGTTTCGTCTTCCACACAAATGACCTCACCCGGGGCCTACAAAAGAGGGGTGCACCTTAAACAAACCTAGGAACCAGAACACACAGAGACTGCAATACACATCAGAACACCCTGGCCTTCCTCTTATCACAAACCACACACTATCACCCACTTTTATTCTACACAAGAAGAGGGCCAGGATACCAGCTCGGTGAGCAAAAGCTGGAATCTAGACATCCGGTCGGAAGTCTAGGTAGAGACGGTTTGACGTAAACGGACCAGGTTAACCCCAATATGGCTCAGGTTTTCACCCGGATATAGCCAGGCTAGGTCCTCGTCCGCTAGAAAACTTTCACTTTTAAACCAAATGTAGTCGGGTTTCCTCCTGAACGTCCAAGATCAACGGTGACCAAACTGGAGATTTACCATCCTGTAGGTTTGCACTCCAACCCTAACAAAGCCGCACCTCGCTCAACAGCTAGAGATCTCGTTGAGCTGCTAATTTGTAGAGTCAGGGTGTACCAAATTAGGGTTGGAATGAAAACCTACGGGATGGCAGGTCTCCAGGAACAGGGTTGGTTACCACTGGCCTAGGTAGTGTCTCACTGACCGTTCCCCACAAAGATGTTCACTGGTAGGACAGAAGTCCTGCAGCTCGGCCAGCTACAATGGCCTTCACACATTGCTAGTAGCGACTGGGGTCAAAGTTCAAACCCAGTGTGACTGTACTGAAGAAAATGAACGACGTCTGCACCAGTGGAGCATGCCTGCGCATGCTAATTACAGCAGAGGGTACGGATTGGCTGGAACCTTGAAATGAATCAGGGATTCCCTCCCACTGGTTGGAAAGTGGCTTGGCTCCACCCACTCGTGCGATTGGCTGTTTTTCAATTCTAATCATCATCCCACAACGGGAGTCCTGATAGGCCGAAGCCGTATTTCATTAGTCCATTAATGTTGAAACGCAGAGCAAGCCAGGGAACGCACAGGGATCACAGCCAGGTCTAATCACTGCGCCCGCGCTCGGAAATCTGACTCAACACTTTCATATGAGTGTGTGTGTGTGCGTGTGTGAGTGTGCGTGTGTGAGTGTGTGTGTGAGTGTGTGTGTGCATGTGTGTGTGTGTGTGTGTGTGTTCATGGTAAGCAGTGGCGGCTTTTGTCGCCATGGAGACCAAAAGGGACATGCATCAACATGATGAAACATACAAAAACTGCAAACATGAATAGAACATAGTTAACAAAAACAAACATACCAAACGGACTGCAAACGAGTGCAGGAGATGGACGCTACTGACGGGAGAATAGACCAGTGACCAAAGCTGGGCTTGTGAGTTTTCCCCCCCTTATGCTGAATTCGACCTTCTTTTTATTTCTGTAAACCCTATTTTTCCAGGAGGGAGAGAACTGTGCGAGTGTGTGTGTGTGTCTGAATGTGTGTGAGCATATGAGTGTGTATGTGTGTAAATGACTGTGCATGTGCTAGTATCATGGAATGTTTGCAATAAACATGTTTTTTTTTTTTGCATTTCTGCGCATAAATGACCTGCTTCCTCTCGTACCTTTAAGTGTTAACGTTAGCCCAACAGGACGCCATTGCAGCGTCTGCGTTTGCGTGCCGCTCACCCGAAGACCCGGCCGCCAGCCTGCTTCTAAAGCCCCTTAAAGATGCTTTCCCCCCCGCCTGAGCCATCAATCCCTCTCTCTCTCTCCTTCTCTCTTCCTCTCTCTCTGCGCCTTTCGTCCGATGCTCCCGTTACGTCTGCGCCCTTCCTAAAAAAGTTTCCTTCTGCACTCCCGCCCTTTCCCCCCGTCCCTGTGTCAGTTTTCCCCCGTCCACCCCTGCCCCTCCCCGCCCATCCCGTCCCCCCCTGTCCCCCCCCTGCCCTCTTCAAAAAAAGTTTGCTCTTTATAAAGTTTCATAGATTGTTCTACCTCAGCACTGCCACAAACAAAGTCTAACTTCAAAAACTACGGCACTGTACGAGGAGCTTTAGAAATACACGCAGTGGGGAGAGGCATCGTGGGGAGAGCAGAGAGATAAAAAACAACTTCCATTTGCAAAGAAAAATGGTAAAAAGAATTAAATTAAATAACAAAGCAAGAGAGGAAGAGGGGAAACGGCAAACACAATCTCGGAAACTCAGAGACAGATTAAAAAAAAAAAAAAAATCTAACAACAAAAATTTAGTGAAAAAATAAAACAATAAAAAAATCTAAAAATTATTTACGGTATATTTATATATTTATATATAATCTATAAGTGTTGATAGCAATAAAAAATTGGAATCTCACTTTTGTCACTTACTTTTTTGTGTCATTTTGGTTTTAAAACGGTCTAACACAAACACGCACACATACACACACTCACACACACACACACACACACACACTACCACACACAAACTGCACACACGTTCTGTGTAACAGCAGTGATCAATATCATAATTAATATAACCTACTCACTCGCACTTTAATAAAATATACAAGATCCTGAACACCACTAATACTTGACCAACCAAACGTGGGCTTGGACCAAAACCATAACTTTGACAAACTGGTCGATTCCAGACTCCGTAAGTTGTGGTTTGTTTTTTTTTCTTCTTTTTTTTTGTTTGTTCCTCACAAAGAGGACCGAAGCCCCTGACGACAAAAAACGAAACAAACAAACAAACAAACAAACAAACTAAAACCTAAAAAGCAGATAACTTCAACTTTTAAGAAGGTCACAGAGGTCCGCACACTATTTTGTTAATCCTCAAAAAAAAAAGAAAAGAAAAAAAAAAAGTCAAACAACGAAGAACACACTCTGAGTGCCCGTCTTTTCCTTCGCCCCCTTCGGCCGGTCGGTTGGTCGGTTGTGAATTTGAATTTTGCGACCCGCTGGGCCTTCGCACGTCGGCCGGGCCGCACCGGAGAGACGAGGCGTTCCGACGCACGCTACGATCGATTTGGGGGTGGCGGCGTGGAGAAAGACGCAAGCTGGAGGATCCGGGTTTCAGACAGGGGGGGCTGAGGGAGGGGTGAGGGGTGAGTGGAGGGGGGGGGGGGGTTCGCTGCTGTTGGGGTTGGCGGAGGATGGGTTGGGTTGGGCTTTTGGGGGGGGGTCAGCCGATCTCCCTGTCTCATACTTTGTAGTAGATGTTGGCGGGGCTCTGGGGGGGCATCTCCTGGACGATGTAGACGGGGTGTCCGTAGTCCCCGCTCACCTTCTCGTAGTGCGGGCAGTAGGCGGAGTCAGAAGTCCGCAGCGGGATGATGATGTCGCTGGGCTCCGAGCCGTTGTTGTTGCCGCCGCCGCCGCCGCCGCCGCCCCCCATCCCGAGCCCCACCCCCCCGGCGCCCCCCCTCTTGGGGCTGGTGAGCGAGGAGAGGGAGAGCGGCGGGTGGTGGGACTCGGAGTGCTTGGCGTGCCGCCGCCGGTAGCACACCACGCAGATGACGGCGGTCACCAGCAGGAGGAAGAGCGAGCCGCCCGCGGCGCCCGCGATCACCGCCACGTTGGAGGGCGGGAGGGGCCCGTTCTCGCCCCCGCCCCCCGCCCCCCCTCCTGCCCCCCGGGGGTACGTGGAGTTCCCGGCCCCACCTGCAGAGGGACGACAAGGTTTTTTGTTTTTTTTAAACAGTCAAGCACACTCGAACGCACTTTTTAAATATTTGCTCGGGCTTCTGAAGGCCCGGTGGCGGTTACAGCGGCCGGTACGAGCGAGCGTTCCGCGGGTTCAGGGCCTGGAGCGAGAAAATAAACTCCAAGCGACTGCGCCGCAGCCTGTAAAGTGAGGTTAGGGTCCCAGAGGCCCTACGTGAGCCCGCTACCCGACCGTCTCTCACCGAATCCTCTCATTTCCTACGGGCGGGAAACCCGACACTGCTGCTCTCGAGGACAGAAGCACCAGCGCAATATAAGAACCGATATTTATCTCATAAATAAACGTGTGCGTGTTTATACATAAATATACGGTGTATGTACAGCGCTCTCCATAATGTTTGGGACAAATAAATATGGGCGGACTATTTACGAAAAAAAGTGCTGTAATTCCTACATGGTGAAACCAAAATGTACAGAGCCAGATCAAAAATAAATATGTCTTTGTCCCAACTTTATATATACACACACACCCATACACACACACAAATGTACTATTTACAGTATATTTTTAAATATGTGTGTATATATATATATATTTGTGAATAAATGCTATAGAACTAAATCACTCATATGTACAATTTCGGGAAGCATAGCGTCGCTATGTAGCTATGTCGCTACACCAGCGGTTCTGGAGTGACATCACTCTTCGGACAATGGGCTTGATTTAGCGGTATCACAGCGGTATCACAGCTGACTGAACGCAGGGAATCCTGCCGTTCGCGGACCACAATGGCTCAGGGAGCAGCGTTCCCGTAAAAAGAGTCTTTGCTGATCGCGGCGCTCGTCGGGTGTAGCCATTGCGAGTTCACCTCGGCGAAGCTGCGGGGGTCAGGCCGTACGCTCGGGCCGAGCCGCCAGGCGCGCGCGCGTTCCCGTGGAAACAGCGAAAAACCGAAACGGGAGCTTCACTTTCGACAGGAGAGCCCAACCGAACCATCGTTATGTGTGACACAATTCTGCCCTCTTTCCGTCTCTCTCTCACTCTCTCTCCCTCCCCCTCCCCTCTCTCTCTCTTCCTCCTCTCTCTCTCTCCCTCCCTCTCACTCTTCCTCCTCTCTCTCTCTCCCTCCCTCTCACTCTCTTCCTCCCTCTCCCTCTCTCCCTCCCTCTCTTTATCTCTCTATCCCTTTCTCTCTGACTCCCTCTCTCTCCATCCCTTCCTCTCTCTCTCCGACGCCATCTCTCCTGGTTTCCCTGACCCGCCCTCTCGGTGGTATTCTGAACACGGTGACTTTTTTGAGCGTGATGGTACTGACCCCTCCCCTGTTCTGCGCACTGAGCGGAGAGAAGGCTCCGGGTGTGACACACTTCTGTCCCTCTCTTCCCCATCCCTCGCTCCTGTCCTCCTCACTGCTCCCCCCCTCCCACCCCCCCCCCCTCCCCCGTCCGGCCCATGAGTCATTTTCTTGTTCCTCTGTCTCCCTCCCTCCCTCCCTCGTTCCCCCCCTCCGTGTTAATCCTTCCTCACGCTCTCCATCACTCTGTTGTTCCCCGGGTCTTGCTCTCCCAGATTAATATGTCCTCTCTCCTCCCTCCATCACTCTCCTTTTGTTTCTGAATCAGTCTCTTCCTCCAACTGCCACGACTGACTGTAACTCATCCACGGT